>NW_013543418.1:98344-117326 GCF_000499545.2 Eimeria tenella
GCAGCAGCAGCAGCAGCAGCAGCAGCGCCGACGCCCTGGGCGAATCGGCCTTCCTGTCGCCCCGGGAACCAGCAGCAGCAACAGCAGCAGCAGCAGCAGACGCGCAAGTCAGACAGAGGCAAGAAAGCCAAGAGGAGCAGGAAAGCGCAGCAGCACTTCAGGAGGTGCAAATGGATTTCATGCGAGCCAACGGCTGCGAACAAAGGCGCAAAAGAAACAGCAGCAGCAGCAGCTGCAGCAGCTGCAGCAGCAAAAGGAACGGCGACATCTGCAGCACGAATAGCTGCAGCAACTGCGGCGGCGACAACCATGGGAACTGCAGCAGCTGCAGCAGCTGCAGCGGCGAAGCTGATTCAACTAAAAGCGCCAGCTCGGATAAAGAAAACAAAGAAGACAAAATTAAAAGCTTTTCCAGCAGCAGCAGCAGCAGCAGCAGCAATGAAGACATGTGGGGCGACGTTTTCGCGCCGCTGCCAGCGGCGCTTTCCCCGCTGCACAGCTACGGGGCCCTTTCCGTGCTGCAGACCAGCAGCAGCAGCAGCAGCAGCAGCAAAAGAAACAAAAATGGAAAAGGAGGGAAAGAAGCACTTAATGGAGATGCAGAAAAGCAGCACACAGACACCCTGGGCTGCGCGCTGCGGTGTCTGTACACCTGCTTGTCCGTCGCCGCCCGCCTGCTGGTTGGTTTTGCTTTAATTGTTTTTTTCCTCTTCGCCTTTTCTTGGGACTTCTGACTCTGCTGCTGCTGCTGCTGCTGCTGCTTGGTGGGACTGGATATCCGAGCAGCAGCAGAGGCAGCAGCGAGCAGAGAAAGAAAAAGGCGGCAGCAAACAGCTGCGGCTCATCGCCGTCTCCGGCGTTTCTTGCAAATGAACTTTTAAGAACTTGTGTTTCATTTATTTTGGCCTTTTGCTGCTCCTTGTTTGTTTCTCGTTGCGGTTTGCTGCTGCTGCCTTCGGCTTTTTGCTGCGTTGCATTTTTGCTGCAGTTTCTCATTTATTAGTTTTTCCCCCCTCAATGATAAATTGCTATTCACTGTTTGCTGCGAGCTGCTGAGTCGCTCTCCACAGCCCTTTGTCCAGGTACAGCAGCAGCAGCAGCAGCAACAGCAGCAGCAGCAACAGCAGCAGCAGCAGCAACAGCAGCAGCAACAGCAGCAGCAGCAGCAGCAACAGCAGCAGCAACGCCAGCAGCAGCAGCAACAGCAGCAGCAGCACCCGTGGAGTCCCTAGGCCCTGTGTGTTTCTGGCTAATTTGCCAACTCATCCTTGACTGCGAACTGGAGGCCCTGAGGGTTAATTTGAGAGGCCGTTAGCAACAGCAGCAGCAGCAGCAGCAGCAGCAGCAGTTGGCTCTGAAAGCAGGCGAAGAGCAGCAGCAACAGATTCCGAAGCGAAAAAGTATTTCTTTTTTGTTCAGTTCCGCTGCACCTTTTGCTGTTGTCTTTGAAGCTGATGAGGCCGGCGGCTGCGGCTTTCCGAGTTGTCTTGTTTTATTTCGTTTTTTATTTTCATGCAAAAGCTCTGCTGCACTTTGGGCTCTTGTGGCTGCGCGCAGCTCTTCTAGCCAAGTTGCTGCGCTGCTGCTGTTTGCTGCTGCTGCGCTGCAGCTGCTGGGGCCCCTGTACTGAGCTGCTGGGGCCTGGAGCAGCTGCGGTTCTCGCTGCTGGGCGTCCGCACCTGCTACGGGCCGCCGCTGCAGCTTGCTGCTGCAGCTTGCTGCTGCTTCTGCGAATTTGCTTCAAATTTCGAATTTAAAAGCAAACTTGAGTGG
The DNA here is from genome assembly GCF_000499545.2 of Eimeria tenella. Taxonomy (NCBI): domain Eukaryota; phylum Apicomplexa; class Conoidasida; order Eucoccidiorida; family Eimeriidae; genus Eimeria; species Eimeria tenella. The sequence continues at coordinate 100,118 of NW_013543418.1, forward strand.
CTCTGACGAAGGAGTCCAGCGAGTGCCCCTCAATGCACAGGATCTGAACCAACTTGGGCATGCTGCACTTCATGGCGAGAGCCCTGGCTGTGCGGTAGCCGACGCCGTAGTTGGGGTCTGCGTCTCTTTCCATTTCTCCCAGCCTGCGGTTCAGCACTTTCAACTCATATTCCGTCAAATAAAGTTCGTATTCCAGTTGGAAGCGGCTGCGGGCGCGGAGCGGCGGGGTGTACGTACACCCCGCGGCGGGAGCGCGCGCGCCGGCGTGCAAGTTGCAAACGGCCTTGAGGAACTCGGCAGTTTGCGGCAGTCCTTCGATTTCCTTGACGGAGGGGTTTGTTTGCGGGGCAAATCCCCTTTTTAACAAAGAGTCGAGGAGTTGTTCGCGTTTTTTCTGCAGAGTTTCCACCCGGACCTGCAGCGCCGTCGCCAGGATGCAGTTGCACAGCCCCTCTTCCGCGGCCAAGTCGATCTTCACGGCGCTGCTGCCCTCCAGCGAAAGCCAAATAAACGCATGCAGCAGCTCGTGCGCCAAGTGCCCGCAGAAGAGGCCCTCGGGGACCCCGCGGGAAAGCAGGATCCGCTGCACTACGCGGTACGTCCGCGGCGCTGCTGCTTCTGCTGCTGCTGCTGCTGCTGCTGCGGGGGCCGCGGGGAAGGTGAGCGCCCGCGCCTCGCACCTGCCGTAGACGTTCTGGCTGCTGCCGCGGGAAAGCTGCATGTGCCAGACGGGAGTGATTTCGAAGGGGAGGTTTTGGACGTCTCCGTGGCAGTCGGCCTTGAGGAGCTGCTGCTGCTGCTGCTGCTGCTGCTGCTGCTGCGGAGCGGCAGGGACGTCGAGGAGGAGGGTGCAGCGGCCGCTGCTGCTGCTGTCGTCCGCTGCTGCTGCGCGGCGCAGCGCAGCGAGGCAGCAAAGCACCTCCGGGCGCGCGTGGGACTGCAGCAGCTGCTGCGTGAAGCGAACAGCAAAGAAGTCGCGCAGCAGCTGCCTGCTGCTGCTGACAAGGGGCTGCAGCGCAGCAGCATCGGCCACGGGCCGCAGCAAACTGCACTGGCCGCAGGTGGAGAGGCCCCCGAAGTTGCAGACGGGCTCGGCCCTGCTGCTGCTGCCGCTGCTGCTGCTGAAGATGAAGGGCACTGCCTTCTTGCAGCACGAGTTGCACTGCGGCAGCAGCCGGCAGCTTTCGCAAAATAAAACTTTTGGCCAACTCGAAATGAAGTTCTTCGTTCTCCGCAGCACCGCGTTGCAGTACGTACACCTGAACACCCGCCGCCCGCACGGGTACACCACTTCCTTCGTCTCCTCCACTTCCCACCAGCCCACCACGCACGGCTCGCGCTGCAGCTGCTGCAGCTGCTGCAGCTGCTGCTGCTGCTGCTGCTGCGGTGCTGCTGCTGCTGCGGCCGCGGCTACTGCGGCCGCGGCGGCGGGGCGGCGCGCGGCGGAGCGCGGCGCCCCCGCACCCGCTGCTGCTGCTGCTGCTGCTGCTGCTGCGGAGAGCTGCCCCGCGTGGGGCAGGACCGGGGAGGACGCGGAGCGCTGCAGCCGCTGCTGCTGCTGCTGCTGCGGAGTCCAAGACACAAAGGAAGGGTCCCGCCACGCGGGAGGCACAAAAGTAAAGGACTGCTGCCGAGAAGGAGTCGGAGTTGGCAGCAGCAGCGAAGACTCCGAACTCGCGCGCGAAGCAGCAGGCGAAGAGCCCCGCGACGACGCGGGCAGCGAGCTGCAGCCCCCGCGGTAGCTCACCGGCAACCCTGCTGCTGCTGCTGCTGCTGCTGCTGCTGGGGGGGAGGAGGCGTGGGGGAGGGAGGGGGAGGAACAAGACACGAAGGCCTCCCGCAAAGGCTGCTGGCCACTCCGGCGGCAAGCGCTCACCATCTGCTGCGACAGAGAGCGCGAAGGCGCAGCCCCCGCGCTGCGCTGCTGCTGCTGCTGCTGCTGTGTGGGCGCAGCAGCGCGGCCACTGGAGGCCGAAGAGCTCGACTGGCCCATTTCCAAAGAAATTAAACAGAAAAAATTAATTTAAATTCAAAAACAGCTCGGGAGAGCCCTGTGGGGCGTTTCAGAAGGCAAAACGGCCACCGGGAACCGGCAGAAAGGATCGACCGCGGGAGGATCCGGCTGCAGCGAACCGCAGAAACCTGCGAAAACAGAAATAAAATTCAGTTAATTTCCTTTGAATATGAATAATATAACCTTTTATGCTTTCAATAAGCCAGCCAAGAGGCCCGTCAACCCCGCTTACTCATCTTCCGGACCCATTTTCGCCGCCACACGCACACTGGCAATGCGGTCAAGGCCCGGACCAACGCGTGACTACGCGCGATCTTTGAAAAAAGGGTCAACTGTCTGCAACAAAACGCAAAATAATACTAAAATATGATTAAATTGGCTAAATTTGCATAAATAATGAAAATTGCAACTTTTCGTCGCTCGAGTAGCGGCGGGAATCCAAGCCATGAGTGCCAGCAGTAGGGAGGGACCAGACCGGCCTTGAAACTCCAACATCTGAACATTGAACTCTAAACTCAGGACTTAAAAATTACTTTTAAAGTCTATTTGAAGGCTTTTGAGAATTTGAGGAGAATATCTTCGCTAGATTCTTCTAAGGGGGCATTTTCAAGTCATAGGAGGTGAAGTGCAGATGCTGAACAAAACGACAAGAGGCATAACATGGAAGCTCCACTGAAATTGTCTAGCAGCTATGTAAAGAAACTTTGGTATTAAAATTTCGTTTTGTTTTGTGAAAAATTAAAACATATACACTAAAAGGGCGAATAGAACCATACAGATATGCGCAAACAGCCAGCCGGGCTCTTTATTCTGAGTTGAAAACGCCTTAACTGCTTTATTAGCTCCAGTTTGCGACAGTTTTCAGTGTTTCCCACAGCATGTGTCGGTAGATTTATGTACACATTATTGTGGAGATAAAACAATTAGTTCCAGCAAATGAATTTGAATATAAAGGCGAATATGCATGCAAATGCGTATATGGCCATTAGCTGCATTTGGTGTTTGAATTAGCTGCATAGAAAGAGAGCAATTCAGTTTGTACTGCGGCTGCGTCTGCAGGCCGCTAATATGTGCGCTCACAGATAAACAAAAAGGCGGGTGAAGAAGTATTGGCCATTCGATGTACTTTAATTAATTAGAGTCAAGTTAAGCATGTGAAGTGGCCCAGCGAAGCCTCTACAGGGTGAATTATATATGTTCCAAACGGCAAACACAAATCGAATTCAGTGCAGAGACGTTAGAGAAAACAATATGAAGTGTGTCATTTCTCTTTTGCTTGACATAAGCTGCTTCCTACAACTAGACTCAAGGCTTGAATTGGCTTTCTGTTGAGCCTTCTGGATGAAGCGCTTCTTCTTTATGGAAGTTTGAAGGCTGTTTTGGAAACAGAGTTGATATTAAGAATCCAATAATGAACAAGTGAGATTAAAATGCGATAAGAGAGTAAATGATCCATCTAATGTCATGTTGGCTTCCCTTTGTTCATTTATAGAGTAGACACATGAGTTGTGCAGCAATTTGAATTTGAATGAGACGAGCGTCTCGCTAGCCTGACATATTCCTAAACATGCAGACACAAGCACATAATGCATATCTTTATGAAATGTCAGAAAGGCATGATTATGCTGTGTAGATGTTTATGTATAAGTAGCCGTGTCAGCTGCTCCAACCTCCAGCGTGTTTGGGTTTCTTGAAACAGAACGACATGCAGATTTGTCGCGGGAAATCAATTGGGTGACTATGAATATGAGCTGCATGGTTGTAAACCCTCTAAATTCAATCCAAATTCTTCCATACGCGATACACATTCCTCTCTTAAAGCGTTCACAGAAGATGACAGATTTGCACTGCACACTATGCACTGCAAAGCAACGAATCTCACGCTACTGCAGCCATCTCCCACAATTCGCGTTATATATCAGATATGTGTATATATATGCATATTATATATATATATATATATATATATATATATATATATATTATGCGCAAAGCACCGACAGGCTCAAAGACACACCAATCCTATGCCATTCGTGCATGGTTGCTGCAGAGCTTCTTTAAAATATTCGTCCTCAAACCTCTAAAAGCAACGCATTCAAAGATTGTTCTGCGAGTTTCCGCTAAACTGGATTTTAGAATGATTCCAATTCGACATTTCCCTCGAAGGCCTATGTTTCATGTGAGCCTACTGGTGTTTCCCCTTCACCTTTGGTATTGCAAGTTTCAGGAGCACATCCTTAGGGATCCATGCCTCAAGGAATTTTCAGTATATCATATAACACAATTGTATTCATCTTTATGAATTGTTTATCTTTTGCGCTATCTGCTGCTGCGTGAAGAGCCCCATTAGGGGGCCCCTCTGAAAACATCGGCAGATTCGAGGGCGTAGATGGTGATCAGAGGCTAAACTACAGCAATCTGCGCGTCATTTGGCGTATTAAGTGTTTAATTAGATATTTGAAGCGCTTATTTCATCTTCATACGGGGAGATACAGCAGAATTCCGTCTGTAGACCTGCCATCGGCGATCCGATGACATTCGCGGCCAGGTGGCCTCGCCTAGGCCGAGTAAACGGTCTTCACGTGATTTTGCCCAACAAATTCGATCACTTTCGTCTTTCAAATTCCTTTGCTTGCCACCTGCGTGGAGAAGACAGGCAATGGAAGCAATGGACCTGTCAGCATCGCTTGATTATTGGGAATTCAGAAGTAGACAGGGAAGCTGTTGTATCCGCCACACAGATATGGCCGCATCTGGCGGATCAGAGGGGCCTGTCTACGGCTATAACGGCGCGTGAATTTTCCAATGGATGCGCAAATAGGGGAGGAAAGGCACAGTGGCGACTGCAGATGCCACAGGCGAAGGGCCTAAGCACCCAGCCTGCTGAGTGCTCGCAGCCAGACGCCGCTCCTTCCAACTGCGGCTTGAGCTATTCCAAATTTGTCCGAAAGTGCTCCGACTGGCTCACAGATCGGCAGCTCGAGCGCGTCGCCGTCCGCCTCAAGGCGTACAAGGCGCTTAAGAAAGCGCCACGGGCTCACAACAAGCTCGCAGTGATACGAGATATTGGAAAGATCGTTCCTAGTAAGTGCCTCACTCTGACTTTTAAACATTTCTCGCAGTTTGTTCTGCTTCCCGCGCTGCAAACAGCCTATTTGCGGCGTTGCAGCTGCTGCTGCAGACGGAAACAAGCAGCCCAACAGTGGGCTGCTCGCGTTGCAACTTCATTGCTTTGCGTTTTTCTGCAGAAGAGCATCAAGCAGAGCTCACTAAACTTCTCTCAGAAAGCCTTGACCTCGTAGACCCCCATCACTTCCTCCGCCTCTCGAAGGCTTCGGCGGAGCGCATTTACACAGTACGTCACTCTTACTAAAGCCGCACTGTGCAAGTTGGGAGGCGGCGCCAGAAGCGCGTCGTGCACTCCTTGTCAGTCATTTCCAGGCCAACCAGGGACCTCTAGGGAGCACTTTAGAGGGCCCGAGGCAATGAATGCGCCGCAGTTTGCTGCTGCTTCTCGTGTCCTGTGGTGAGCAGCAAGACGAAGTCGGAGATGGAATCCCACAGTCAATAATGGGCGACTACACAGTTGGCGCGGAACTTCTCAGTTTTCAACGAACAGCTCATCAGCCGCAGCGAATGCCGGCCAGCGGTGACGGCGAGTGGCTCAGCAGCGGCTCGAGCTGCACAGACCATTCAGAAAATGAGCCCCACGCGCACACTCGAGAAGTTGCCACGAGGCCCCCCACCCCCACGCGCTTGACTGAGGCAAGCAAATTAAAGGCTTATATGTGGCACTGCGTCCTCGAAGTGGAAAGACACGGGGATTTAAGGCTGGGAAATCTGTGCATTGGCTGACAGTGCATGCTCATCAAACTAGCTGATTCTCCTTCCGGGTGCATTTGCAGAAACGAATTGGGGAATTTGTGGTGGACTGGAAAGACCCCTCAATTCCAGAAACTGGCAGCAGATCAAAGAGCCTCGTCTTCCTCTCCAATCTTCCCCATGCTCCTCGAGACGTTCTTACGGATTGCCTTTGCAAAGTGTGGCGACATCTGTTCCGCTGCCCTTTACTTTTGCAGCCGCTCGTGTTTTTCGCCGCAGGCAAACTACGCGCTCGCTGTTTCGTGTGACGCTTGTACTATAGGCTTTTTCTGGCTGTGGAAAGATCAAAAGGGTGGAAATATTTGACGACAGATTGCGAACTCTTGACCAAACAGAAGATGTAAGTTGGACGCCCACTGTCTCATTGCCTAGCCTTTGTGGCGACTATGAGGACAGAAAGAATATAGATTGTTTGCGTTGCGGATCGTGTTTGATTAGAATACGATGCAGTCCAAGGGAGAAAAAGCCATTAGCGACAAATTAGAAAAACGATTCTCTCCGATTTTCGCCCTAGCTGGTGAGGCGACATCCAATCCTCGCACGTGCGTTAGATATCATATCCAAGGCTACAGTTTATTATGATGTTCTGCTACACCGTATTTTCTGTGCAGAATTCAGCTGCGTTGAAGAGAAGCAGAAAGCATGCTCCACATATCTCCGCACATTCGGGGTCCCTTGCATCGACCGTCTTGTCTATCCCGAGGATGCTGCAGTGAAGACTACGCTAATAGCCACAAATTTACCCTTCGTTTTGACTGCTGATGGTATGGACGAATCTGAATAGGGCATTGTGCAAGGCTCTCTTTGGAGGCTTTCAACTGCCTAAAGATTAACAATGGATTAAAGCAAGTTCACGAGAATTTCTGCGTTGCCTTTGCTGCCTCAGAAATTGCCCGTATATTAGCATTCGCATTAGTTTATGAAGCGGATACTGCTTGTCAGTATCCCTGCGGTTGCCGCATCCGAATGACAAATCCCCGCCTATTCGGATATGAGCACGTGTTTGTCGAAGCGCGCTCCGACACGGCGGAACCTTTCTTTGTGCTGCCTCCCCACAAGGAAGGACCTCACGGGGACGTCGATGGCACCGTTCTTGCAAGCGGATCGGTGCTCCATGACCAGAGAAAGACTAAACCAAAGATAAGCCAATATCCAGTGGGAAGCAGTCAGTCAAATTTATTTGTCAATATGCAGAGCATCTCAGGTGGTAATACTGCGGAAGTAGACCTCGCTCACTCTACAGAAGCCCGCCAGCATACTTCATTGGCCGCATTGGGAAGCTATACGACCAGCATACAACAGAGCTGTTCGCGTGCTGCCATATCCGCAACACTAGACGAGAATATCTTCATCCCCGTTCATCGATCACTTATTGAAGTGAGTCACATCGATAGAAAGGAAAGTGAAGGAAGTCTTGCGGGTGGCGTATATGCTGCGGTATCGTGCGTATTTTCGACTCTTCAGGTTAAGAACAAAAATGAAACCCGCAAGACTTTTGACCACTCCAAAAATAACTTTGATCTTGGTCGACATGTGGTGAAGAAGTGCGTTTTGAGCTTGAACAACGGAGCATCCACATGTTAAATAGCAGTTCGGATCCTGGTCGCCACGTGACGAAAGCCAGCACGTCGTGTATTGTATCAAGTACTCTCAGCAACCGGAAATCCGAGAATTCTCAACCGCTTTTTGAATGGCCAAGTACATTTGCTGTTGCGATGCAGGCTCCTAATGAATCGCTTAGTTCTCAACAACGATGGAATGTTTGTTCTCCGCTTTGCCTCATTCGAAGCTGCAGAAGCAGCTGTTCGCAAGTGCAGAGGTGCTGTAATATACGACTCAAAAGCGCTGCTCCTGTTTTCCCCTCGTCGATGTGTGTATCACAACGGTATGTTCCTCTGATACCTAGAGGCTGATCTGCCTTTAACTAATGGAATCAGCTGTTATATCTGTGTATCAAGAATGCGTCATGTGGCTTGCAGGACAGCTTGTGGACTTCGTTATACCGGAGGGAAATTTCGCTATCGAATCTAAGAATTACAATGCACGCGCATAGTGCCGCACGGCTTGTCTTATGCGGAACTTTGCGCTATTAACACATGCACAAGTACACCAGTGCACTGTGAAAGAAAGTCATCGGAGTCTTTTGCCGTCACAGCAGACGTGGGCAGTAGCCGAGTCAACTTGCAACACGATGCACAACAACACATCGAAGCAGTTGTTGTGGCAGGCATGGATGCGAAAGCAGCAGTAGGCCTTGCGCAAGCCCCAACAAACAGTCCAGTTTGTCGGTTACAAGATCTGGGGTGTTCTTCCCCCAGCCAGGAACATGGGGATGAGAACGATCGACAGGAGGAAGAATATGCCTCCAATTGAACCACACCAAAACAGTGAAACCTGCGACGACTCCCCATTAATTCTTGTTCAACTTGTACAAGCCACTCTTGTCGCTTACCGTTATGAACGTGGCCCACCACGGTACAGGAGCGGTCACTTCGCACGTGGTAGACATGTTAATCTGTGATCCAGTTCATGAGTGGAGGAAGTGCTTCCAAGATTCGGAGTAGAACGCACCATGACGGTTCCAGCAGTCATCCAGATGAAGGCGACGGCCAAAAGAGATATTTCGAACCACAGCTGAAGGAAGGATTGGCCCTGATAGAGAAACTTTCACTGCGTAATCGCCTTACAACTGCTGGGAAGCCGTGTTGTTTCTTCATCCTGTCGGCAGCATAGGTAGCCGGTAAGCTCTGGACAGACCCTGTTTACTGTTGTTTCACGCTGTTGAGACTTGAAAGCCTTACGAGGAGGATGGCACCGAGAAGCCACAGGTCTGAATTGAACGGATTCACCCATGTTCATGCACTGCAGGTGTTTTTTGAACCTACTTAGTGGAACGTCACATGGTCGCATGAAATTTGTAGCGACGATTGCAGCGAAACCGAGGGCCGTCGCGCCCGATACGGCCGTCAGGATTGTCGCCTGGAAGGAACAAGGAATTTCAGATGAGTCTCAGTAGTCCAAGGTTGGAACCAGCAAGCATCCTCCGTGTGAGTGCCTTTTCTGGTCGTCTACACCGGCCTTACCGCATCTGAAAATGGAATATTACAAATTTGTTTCTAAGGTTGACACAAATGTAAAAAGGCTTACATCTAAAGGTTTCGACTTTCGCCTTCGCTCCAGATGGATCCCTCATTGTCGGAAGTTTTTGTTTAGAGGCGCCGATACTATATCCAAACAATAGCGCGCAATATAGGAACCATGCAAAAAGTGAAGGAAGAAGTCGCGCTTAGCATAACCAATTGTGGCATGGCGTAGAGCAGGTTGCATACTGTCAGCATGAGCTGTCAGTACACCAGGACTAGCAGACGCTCCTTTCAGTAGCACGTTTCCGCAGAAATGCGAATTTTTGGTTTGAGACAACCGCATTTCAACGAAGGGAGAGTTGAGTTTTTACATAATGTTACTTCTAGTTTTCCTCTAAGCCTTCAAATTGCTCTTCCTAGTTCAATTCTCAGTGCCATAAACGTCTACACGAGGCTCTGCAGGATGCGTGTTGGGGTGGGTATTCTTAGCAGACCATGATACATCACGAAAATAGGTAACTAGCAAAGTAAGCTACTTGCAAGCAGTACATTGCTTGGGCGCTGACTGCTGCAGGCAACGCTGCAGATAAACCTGCGCGCTTCGACCCTCAGAATTCAAACGAGCTTGCACGGATCAGGAATACGTTGCAGATAAAAAGCCAACAAAAACAGCTAAAAAAAAATGCGCCGCAAACAGGATCTGGCGCAAATTCGTCTGCCGTGCTAGGGTGTTTGCACCGCAGTTCGTGAAGAAATAAGTAAGTGCTCCCAAAGCGTCTCAGGAGAGCAAAGATGCTTCAAGTGAATTTGACGTTGCGTTTTGAAATTTTGTTGCGGTTTACCTCGAAGTAAACCTACGTGACCGAGCATATCTTGGACCCTGCAAGTTGGAGTGCCTCCATGGAGAGAAGCGACGTGCAAACTCCAAATTTTGGAAGTGGGAGGGGCAGCACAGTCCCTCCACTGCATAACATTTCCTATGCAAACCCGTCTTCACCGCAAACTTGACGCTAAGGGCGAAGCTGGCACGGACATCGCTGTCACAAAACTGTTGCCATATACTGAATGGATAACACTCCTTTGGAAATTGGCAAGAGGCTCCACAGGAGTACTACCTGCTAAGCTGAAAGACACCCACGTGTTTTCTTGAACGCGACCGACTGTACAGTGAGCTTGACCACCGGTTATTAAACGCAACTTCATCCTTCCCGTTTGAAGCCCGTATCCCACGGCTGTCAAGTGTCACGGGAACCAACGTCCATTTTGAGGCAAACTTCAGCGGCTTAAGGGGCGCCGATTCACCAGTAACACACTCACCAGTTACTTGATATCCATATCGCGCTGATGGGAATTAATGGTGTCAGTCAGACAGTTTTGCGCTGCGTGACACTTTGAATGACGGACACAAACTTTGAGTCGCGCGAAATGTAGGTAATTACCCGAGGAGGCAACCACATCTGGTCCCAATGCTTTGCACCGCCAAAGAAAACCGTTCAACTGGAGAAGGCCTTTCTAATTCATCAAAATCGATCTTTATCTCATCCTCCTCCTTAAACGTTCGGTCGCCCAAGATTGCAGCATACACTTGTTCCTGTTCCTCTGTGTAGCCATCAGGTTGTGGGTAATCCAATGCATCAAAATCCCAAGAATGATCTGAATAAGACAAATTTCGTCTGTTCTTGAGCGCGCGCACTGCGAGTTCTCGTCGCATTGACGGATACTTTCCAGCTTGGCTTTTCCGAAGGAAACTTGGAGGATTTTTCCTTCTGAGCACAAGCATAAGCATAGTCAAACTGCATCCACCTTCCATACTTCAAAGGCAGCTATTATAAATGGGGAATGCCGTGGGTGATCTGTGTAAAGCGTGAACGCACAAATGGCGGAGCGTATCTCGGCGTTCTGGAGCGAGCGTTGTATCCACGTTCAAAACATGATCTGCAGAGGAAACTGACAATTCTTAGTGAAGAGTAGGTAAAAGCAAATTAGGCGGTCTTGCCACACTACAGCTATGTAGGCAGTGCTTCTGAAATGAATCATAAGGTTAGGTGAGTAATGGGATGCTCAGCCTGTTGCAGCATTCGATTAGGAAACCAGAAACAGCGCAGCAGCGGCTCGATGTTTCTGACTGTTCTAATCCCCTCGGGGGAGCGCACCAACGCATAGGGTGACAGCGCCTGCCATCCTTTCCGCAGAGCACTCTAGCAGTTGGCGCATTCGTTCATCTTCGTCCTTGGTTGCCAAACGGATGAGATCTGCGCCGTTGTTGTCCTTCTCCTGAGCTCGCAAGTTTTCTTCTTCGAGCGCCTGCCTGCATTTAACCGATACACCCAAGGCGCAGGAACTAGAACGAGGCCTGGCCTGTACATGAAAGAGGAACTAGCGCGAAAATTCTGCACTAGGAAGCCTGTCTTGATAACCCCATTGTCGTTTACAGAAGATAGCACTAGCTGTGGAATACCTACAAGCCTCCACGTGGAAATTCACCTAAGAGCTTTTATTTCTTCTTCGGCTTCTTCACGCGCTCTGTCCCTCAGCGTTTCGCGTTCACTCTTTGCTGTTTGGATGATCCTCTTTGCGTGATTCGCGGCATTCTGAAGCATTTGCATGACTTCAGCTTCTTGATCTGCGCTGGTGAGCCCAACAGGGTGGGTAGAGTGGTGCAATCGCCCCTCAAGAATGTGCGGCAAATGAAGGTGCCGTAAGGGGATTGGCATGTGCAGGGCGTGTTCGCCTGTGCCATCCTGCCCACCAAGCACTCTGCCGGGGAGAGGGTGATAGGCTGCATGAAATCGCTGGCGTAAGCTGTGGAAGCCTCTTCTTGTGTGGTCAAGTTCCGCTGGGTTAGGCGCTTCAATTCCTGACCTTATTCCCCCGGACAGCTGATCTGAGCGCACGTCGCTATTCAAGCCCATTTGCACCCGTTCGCGCGAACCTTTACTGCTATCAGACCGCATCTTCGGCATGACTCTCATGGAGAGGTTCGACAAAGTTCGCCTCAGGAATGAAGAGGGCCGGGACTCCATAGTAGTTGCTGGGGAAGCTGCATGAGCTACGGAAGTCCTCAGGACGGCGTTGTTGGGGCCATTAGTAGCATCAGTGTGCTCGCATTGCTCATCTTTGCGCTCTTCAGCCAAGCTGAGTTGGTCCTTCGAGCCCCTGAAATCAGTGCCAGACTGCTGGCTCACTTTTCGGCTGGCCACTGGCCGCCTTAGTGAGAGCCTGAATGGCATCTTTGAGCCGAACGTGTTTGTGAGCTGCTGGAAACATCCACTGGCAAGTCTCCAGCAGTACACTCTACGGCAAAACAATGGACTGCTTCAACTGGCCAGGCGTGGCTCAGCCCAGGGAGCCCCTTAACCACGTACCGGGCTCAAGGCCTGCTTCAAAGAGCAGCTGCTATAAATGAATGAACCGCAATACAATGAAAACGGTGGTCAGAAAGATCCTCCATCGGGTTCCTTTGATGACTTGGGTCTCGCCTCAACGGAATCACGTCGAGGGGGCACTGAGCGAAGCTGGCGAAGCCCCCCGTTAACACAAATTAGAACCGCATAGCTAGAGCGCTCTTTGAAAAATACGACATTCTCGCTCTCTCCGCAGATACAACTCTTCTCTCAGAACCATGTGCTGCGCATGGCCTCCGTAACCGGGCTAACTGCTGACTTTGACTCGTGGCTTTGTGTGGGCCATCGGGCAGTGGACCTAGTGATTAACAATGTCAAGCCGCTTAACTCCATTCATAGTCTACTTAATATTTTTTTAACGCTTCTTGTTCCTTGAGGCAACATGAAACCAGGCTTTTACTCAGATGCAAAGCACCGCACAGAATCCTCGTTCCAGAACTCCGAACGCCGCGGAGTATAAGCAGGTCTGTTGGCCTGCTGTTTAATTGTACCATAGGTTTCTTGAATTCTAATCTCAATTAACGCTCTATAACCATTAACCATGAAGGATCAGCTTAGGTTTGCGTCCCCCGGAAACAGCCACTGCGGCCCTGTAGACCAGCACTTGCGCAGGGGAGCCTTCCAGCTGGCAACTACGTGTGTTGCACTAACTTTTACTACATCGAAACTCTTAAGCCAAATTGAAGTTTATCGCGTCATGATTCAGAGCACCAAAAACGCCGGCAGGAGCCCTCTTCTCCTCAACATCTGATCAGGTCGCAGCACTTGGTGTGCGCAGGTCGTTACGCGGCCATACATGAGATAGACTCCCACAAAGGCAAATAAGAGAACACGAGAGACAACAAAAACAGCCGAAATATGGCAAAAACGTGGCGACAGCGTGAAGGAGGGCAAGAGAACTCATCCAAGCAATACCTCAGACACAGCGACGAGGGCGAAGAGCGTCGACTCCTTAAGAGCCCCACACAAACACCTGAGGTGCCTAACGTGCCCTGCAGCGGCGTACTCCACGCGCCACATCCCCCTTCTTTGCTGCTGTAACCACCGCAGCTCCTATGACTTCAAACAGCACTGTGTCTGTGGCCTGTAGGCTGTCGGCGCCGGTTCCTTTTGCTTCCCCGTATTTAGCACAGCCAGCAAGACAGACGCAACATAATATCCATGTGCAAAGAGTATCTATCAAAATACATTGGCCACACTAAATCCCCTTCAACCTCCAAAGCATGACGCGCCGCCCACGTGCATGTTCCTAGTTCAAGTTTGTCTCTGTGTCTGGGCTGAGCTCTCTGCTGCTCCACTCCACGCAGCAACGCCGAAACGGAATACAAATATTTTGCCGCCGCGAGACGCACAGAGCAGAGGCAATGCAGCTCAATGAAAACCATCGGGATGGGTAGCCCAACACGCACTGACACGAAACTGCCCAAGCAGCAGGGAGTCTAGGAAGCTGGGGCCCTCGTTGCACAGCACTTTTGAGTCAGTCTAAGAAGGATCCAAATATATGTCTCTCTTCATCTGAGATGAAATCGTTATGCAGGAGAAAATCCGTGGCCACGTCTTCGAATATTTCAACTGACCCAAAACCCTCCTCCGTTGTCGGCGGCTCCACCTTCGCATAGAACGAATTCACGACAACTTTCGGCACCTTCGCGAGCCGAAAGCGAGATGGAGACTGCCCTGTTACTGCAGCAGCGCCTGCAGCGGCTTGCGCCCTAAGCGCGGCCGCAAGGCTGCGGAATTGCCCCAGGTGGAGGCAAACTTCCTTCGGCCACAGCAGAGCCACGCCCCGCACGGCGCAGCCCGGGGCGTGTTGCTTCGCCAGCTGTATGAACACCTGGCGATCTTCTTTGGTGGTGTTCTGCCGGTCGATCACCACACTTTTTCCCTCCCGAAGAAGCCTCGCGCAGAGCTCTTCGCACTTCGCCTTCGACTTCAGATCGTCCTGGCGCACAACGCCGTGCTGTGGAAACAGCTTCTCTATGAGAGTGCTTTTGCCGCTGCCCGGGGCCCCAATAAGGATGACGAGCTCCTGCACAGGGGGCTTCCCCTCACTGCATGGTTCTGTCTCGGTGGCGCGTTTCTTATGAGGCTGGACTTGGCCTTTCAGCAGCTCCATTGGGTCAAAGGCCGCAGCAGCAACTTCGCTTGCTTTCCGTTTCGCCACACTTCCAAGTTTTCCGTCGCTGCCCGTCAGAAGCTGCTGCTTTCCCGCAGCCGCCTCGCCCCCGCTCGGCTCTCCATTTACTCTGCGGCGCAGCAGCGGCAGCAGCGGCGTCGCCTTTTCAGTGAAGAACTCCTCAGGAGTGAAAAAACGAATTCCAGCATTTAACGCGAACTTCAAATCCGCAGCGCTGTGGTCGCCCGGCCGCCCCGCGGCGTCGCCGACGTAGAACACGCGCGGGAACTTGCAGTCCACGCTGGCTGCTGCTGAGGGCGCAACGGCAGCCTGCTGCTGCTGCTGCTGCTGCTGTTGCTGCTGCTGCAGCAGGGGAAGCAAGTCTTTGAAAATAAAGGCCCCGGCCGTGGGCCGAGGCTTCCTGTAGAGGTCGTCGCAGCAGCAAAGACAGGCAGTCAGAGGCACCGCCAGCGCTCGCTGGACTCCGTCAACTTTTTCGGTAATCTCTTCGAGTGACACGTGGCCAAGGGCCACGCCGAGTTGGTTCGACAGAATAAAAATGGAATAGCCCTGAAAGAGACACCCACGGCCAGTCAATGGCCTCGTCAGCAGCTGCCAGCAGCAGTTACAGCAAAACTGGCCCTAAAACAACAGACGCTCTACAGGCAATTTCAAACCGAGCTCAAGTGCAAGGAATCTTCGCATAGGTTAAGCGGCAAAAGCAGAAACAAATTTGCACAAAAGATGAAAGAAACAGCAGCAAGTTCACCGAATAAGGGCAAGGCTGAGAAGGTTCTGCCAACTGTTCTCTGAGACTCTAAGAGCATGCACAGAGAGGGAGATCATCTGAGCTCCTGCGCTCACGAGCTCGTGCAGCCGCTGCAGCTTCGCCCGCACGTGCGGGTCGAAGAGGAGCTTCCAATCTTGAGCGCCAGTGGGAAACTTTTTGCCGCTGCGAGTTGTTATGAGGGTGCCGTCAAGATCAAAAATGGCGACGCGGCTGCACTGGCACTTCTCGCGGGCCTCTGCGCCTTCACCATCAGCGGGGACGGGGCCACCGACTCTGCAACAAGTCGGTAAGTGAAAGACGGCTTGAGAGGCATGCAAGTTGTACAAGTGACAGCAATCGGCCCTCGCTGCTGCGCCCTTCTTAGCCTCACACTGGCTATACAACTGGTTCGAAGCTGCGCCATAGTGCCGCCACCAAAGGGAGTTTTCCCCCGCGGGATGCCAAGAGGGAGATGATGGCTGCGCCCCCACCGGAGAAAAAGTCTTGCGCTTTGGCATTTCACTGAATTCCACTCACCAGCTATGGCCTACAGTGCCCCGTGCTATACTCTTCGAGTCTTGCCACCTCTTGCTCCATGGAGCTACCATGCTTACTGAGGAAAAGGCTAGGCCACGGCTTTCTGGAGAAGCTCAAAAGCCACGCATGAAACGCTTCGGAGCCTTCTCTCTGATGGTAGAATAGCGCGTTCGCTCAGCTTCATGTGATAACTGACCAAAAAGGCGGGGATGAACTGAAAGATCGCTTCACCATCGAAGACTCCCCAAAATGGAGAAGCATGAAAGAAAAAATCAAAAATTCATGCAGTTGTCTGCAGTGTGTGTCGGCTAATGAACGAAGGAGTACTCAATGAAACCGTTGTGGACACCTGTCGAGTGGTGGTAGCTCTTAAGACACTTCCGGAATAACAAGTGCCTAGAGGCTAATTGCTCTATAATAGAGCTTGCAACGGAATAAAAAGTAACTTCATGACGATTAGGGACTTATTCGGCATTAACACCATTGTTATTTGGCATGCATCGTTCGTTTGGCATAGGGCTTCACAAATTATCAGCCCCTGCTCAGTTGCTGAAAGAGCTGGCCTATAGCTTTTTCAAAGTTTTTAGCCCCACAGTTTTCCCCGAGTGTTGATTTTCCTGTGTCATTCTATGTCGCTTTGCGGCTATAATCACAAAGCTCCAGCAGCGACAGGGACTGACTTTATAATTATTGGCATGCCTGTACCATTCAAGCGGTGAGGTGACCCCACACAGAAACAGACTATTTTCCAAATTAGAAGACAACAAAAGCAGCCTGAAGAGTAGATCTGGAGGATTTGAAACTCCGCCATGCTGCTCCGGTATGATGCACACACACAACACATTGCAGACTCGAAGAAACATGACTCAAACTCCCGTTGCTCTCAGATATTTTTTTTCGCTTTGTAAGGTCCATCCAATTATATCTTATCCATTACCCACCACAAGGCAGCCACGCTTTGTATTTCAGACACATGTGCTACGCTGAGGTACAGGCTCACAGCTGTGGCGAGCGTCTTACGGACACGCCCACACAGGGTTGCAAATGTGAAAGCTCAAGAGCTAAGCCATGGCGACTCATAGATAAGTTTTGGGCATATTTGCTCATTAGCGTAGCTCGAGGCCTGCTTGTTTTGAAGGGCTCTTCAGTGCTTAAAAAGCACAGAAGAGCCCTTCAAAACAAGCAGGCCTCGAGCCACGCTAATGAGCAAATATGCCCAAAACTTATCTATGAGTCGCCATGGCTTAGCTCTTGAGCTTTCACATTTGCAACCCTGTGTGGGCGTGTCCGTAAGACGCTCGCCACAGCTGTGAGCCTGTACCTCAGCGTAGCACATGTGTCTGAAATACAAAGCGTGGCTGCCTTGTGGTGGGTAATGGATAAGATATAATTGGATGGACCTTA
>NW_013543418.1:117426-136421 GCF_000499545.2 Eimeria tenella
AGCACTGAAGAGCCCTTCAAAACAAGCAGGACTCAAGCGTAGGTTTGTTGTGACAAACAACGATTGGTTCCTACATGCAGTCAGCCATCGTCTTCACTGCTCCGCTCCCTGTTTGGCATGCATCATTCTTTCGACGTAAGGCTTCACAGGGGATCAGCCTTTGCTCAGCTACTGAGAGAGCTGACCCCCGCCTTAGGGTTCCTCGGCCTGTCTTGTTCTTCAGTGGCTTGATAGACAAAAACGGCAATAAAAATTAGGAAAAATGCAACGCACAGAGGTCGTTGGTGTGCACTCTAAGTGTGTGAATCTCCCTAGCATTCACGGCTTGCTTCCTTAACTCCCTGGTCAATTGCCTTCACTTCCTCTCACGCACCCTAAGCCACCTATTGAAGCGCGATTAGCCGCAAACAAAAGACGCTCTCTAGCCCTAGGAACTCCCACCGTTACCATGATCATCTATTAGGATATGTTACACACAGAAGAACTAGCCCGCTGAATTTTCTTACCTCCAGTCCCAGCTGCCACTCAAACGCAAACTCCCTTTACTCTACACTATTTAGGGGAGACGTTGAAATTCACTCACTTCAGTACTGTTTCCAATGAATTGTTTCCAATGAATTGGCTGTTGCATATAGTGTATCAGCACGCACGTGAATTCTTTCTCGTGCTACGTTTCCATGGAACTTCTGTAAAGCGTGACACGAATTGAATGAATCTACGCACACAAATAGAGGCATTTTGCCTCCCAAGTGCGTCAATAAAAACATATCGCAGTTTACTTCTTCCTTCTGTTTCGAGGCAGCATCCTAAATTCCTTGCCACCTGCTTCGAAGGTTGGCAGATTAACGCTTGCCCTTCGGCTGTCCTGTTTCCTGGGCTGTGGCGGTCTTTGCCGCACCTTGGTTTCTCTCTCTCTCTCTTCCGCAATTTCTGGAGCGTTCGTCTTGGGCCTTGGGCCCTCGTCCTCGTTGAAGAAGTCTGTTACCGGAATTGGCGAGCTTGCGCCCGCAGCGGGGCTTGTTGCTGGTGGCCGTGCCACAGCAGCCCGAGGTGACGGAGACTCTGCTTTCTCAGAATCGGAATTCTTGACAGAGGAACGCCGCTGGCGCCTGCGAGGCTGCGTTATGGTGGCCATGGGCAGCCCCTCTGTTGGCGCTTCGGGGAACGGCTTCACCAGAACTATTTCACCGCCCTTTTCTCGCAGCTCGAACGTTCCCTGGTGAGTTCCGCCGTACTGCTGCCTCAAAGTGTCCCAGTCATCCTCGTCGTCACTGTCCACAGACTGTCCTCTCGCAGGGCCGGAAGGCCTGTCTGGTTGCGGAGTGACAAACGCTTTCCATGGAGGCTCCCCTGGTATAGGCAGGACAGTCTGGCGGCGTGGAGCTGACGGGGAGGTACCCAGGCCTGCTATGCCGAAGCGTGGACTTAGCGGTGCCGGAGGAAGCAGCGTAGGGCTCTCTACTGCAGGCCGGTCCTTCTTCATTTGTTTCTTGCGGGCAGCATGAAGACTTGGCGGAGGCGTATTTTCCCTCAGGTGACGCTGTCGTTGCTCTATGACTCTTTCCCTACGCTCCAGGTCTTCCCACTGAGTTATGTCCAGGCGGGACTCAGGAATATACGCGCGTGGATCAACTGCAAGCAAATAATAATCAACACTACTCTGCACGTCAAGAACTTGTTAGGTGGGTTTTCGTGACGGCAGCGGTGACAAAGCCTATTCTTTCTATCATAACAAAATCCGCAAGTGTCGAACAATACTTACCAACTGCCCTTCTTGCTTCGTTCAGCCCAATGTCCATCCCGAGATCAAGTAGCTGGTTCTGCTCGAGCTGCTGTCTTGCATGCATAGGGTCTTGCAGCAAGTAGAACGAAATGAACTCCTTCCGTGCCTGCACCTCCTCAATCTGATTGTTCACATGTTGTATGGCGGCTTCCACCCCAGCTATGTATCTTCCCTGTCTCCTGGTGATCTTTCGGAGAATCTTCATTTGCTCCGCTGCAAAAAAGAGCAGGCAACAGTGGAAGATATACTGACAGCACTCTAACCAACATTAACTACGACTCAGAAATACTACGTGGTCAACTCCTGCGTCGCGCCTGCATCGTCTTAAGCAACCCCAAAAAATACTTTCTAGACTGCTTACCGATGACTCCAAGGTCACGGAGAATTAGGTAGTGCTTTGCACGCAGAAATTCAATGTCCGTGAGGCACTGCTGCAACCGAACAATTTGGGTGGAGAGCAGAGCCTTGCTTATGTATTCCTGCATCGCAGCAAGCAAAAGCGTGAACAGGACCTGTAGCGTATGCGTAGGAACTCGACCCACTCGAAGTGTGGGAAGAAGAACCAAGAAAAAACTTGTTCTCACTTGGTGAAACTATTTGAAAAAGGAAGGTTGCTTGCCTGGGTATTTCTTGGTTCTTTGGTCAACTGTGGAAGGTCTCTGAGAGACATGAAAAACTCGTCCTTCAAGCTCCCAAAATGGGTATTCACCTGCTGACCTCCTTCAAGATGAACCCCCCATTGTTGCAATGAGAGACATTTCACGAAGGCCTGGAAACATGAAATACACGCACAACATGACACATGCAGGAATGTTATCCTTGCATTGCTCTGCTGCAAGTATTGAAGTATTTCAAATATTTGTCCTATTGTCGTCTTATACCTCACCTTAAAGTAAAGGACTACTGTTTCATTAACCATCAAAGGCACGCGCTTTCGGGGCACGACGCCATACTTCGCCTCCAGCGCCGTCTGCATCTCCGTCACCTCTTCAGCTTTCAGTGACTCGTAGCTGCAAAACCAGCCGCAGAAAGTCGCAACACCCTGTCTCCTGCTGGGGACCAGTAAACACGTAGATGTACGTATAGATGTACACATACATATATATCTGCAGAAGCACGCAAATGTACTGGTGAGCGGGTATGCAACCCGCACAGACAGTGCTGGGCAAGTGTTGCTAATGCTTAACTAATCGCCTCCTTTTCCAGCGAAAGATACCTTAAATGTACTCATGCTGCTCTATTGTTCAGTAAGGGACCGAGCAACCTTTGTGCGAGCAGCATGACGAGAGCTGCTGCTGCATTTTAAGTAGAGGTTGTTTACCGGACGTATATCATGGATAGGACGATGTAATTCATGAATCCAAAGAAGAGCATGCAGACTGCGATGGAAAAGAATTCGAAGAGCCAGCCGATGCTTCGGCCTTGCTGCGGTATAGTAATCACAGAGTTGAAGTTCCACTTGGCTTGTGTCAGCATCACACAAGACACAACCGCGTTTGCGTAGCTCGAAAAGCCGTTGTAGGTGCCGCCCAACACGCAATAGCCTGCAGAGAGCAACCAGCATCATACACATGTCCAAATTTCATTCGATCTACTGCACGAACACAGTGCGCGCCCTCTGGGACGATGGGATAATTTAAGTCCGATAGTAGGCTGAAGCACAACTGAACATAGGCTGCCTGCCTGCGTTAGCCTCAAAGGCTCATCTCTTCCGATATTCTGCCTCATCTAGTTCCCTGCTTTGTAGGGCATTAATGCGCAGCTGTTTAAGTGCCAGTTCACCAATCAAAGCAAATAACAGGAAGGAGCTGAAGAGTGTGCACAAAGTGCAAGCCGTTTGTATCTTGGCCGCGTGAAGATGCGACAGGAGCTTCCGCAAGCCTTGCATTCTCTCGGGTATGGCGGGGACCATCGTGATAAAACGAATTAGGGCTATTATGAACAGCAAGCCAGTGCATATTTTGCAGAAGAAAAGGTAATACGAAATCATCTCAAGGTGCTCCTGTAGGCGGAGGAAACGAGTGAGGGACTCGGCAGAAGGACAAGGCTCAGACCGGGAGGGAGCTGCAAATATCATACAGAAGACGGCAGAACAGAGGCATATCATGAGGTGAAATGACAGACAAATAGGAAACCTGCTAGGTCGCACGACAAAAGCTGGTGGCTACGTAAAGCTCCAAATTATTCTTGATATAAAAGCATGCTATTCTTGCCAAGAGGCAGAGCTGGTGGCCTGTAGCTTACTGCTGAAGCTGCCTGGGAGCCACTGCCATGGCTGCACAGGGCCTGGGACAAACTTCGGTATGTGCCCTGTGCTGGCTCCTGGAGCCGCTACAGTCAGCGAGCTCAGCTCATCAGCCCAGCCGGGGTCAAATGCAACATTGTACATACACACCAAGAAAAAGCAACAGCAAACGAAAGCCAGTGCCAGTGGCAAATCAAGAATGATGAGGTTCATGGGGTGCAAACGCCGCTTTTGCACCGACATATACGACATGAAGAGATAAGCAAACAAACAGACCAGAGCCAGTGGCATGAAGACCACTTCAGGCCGCACGCCCGTCTCAACAGGATTGACATGCCAAGACGGGACAACCGTCACTTTCAAGCTGGTGTTCAGGCCCCCTTCGTCTATTTTAACACTGACCTGTATACCACAAACGCACCAGACTGCCAACAATAAAGATCTGTGACTAACTTGCCTGTGGCATGCCAAAGCGAGCAGCTGATTCGACTGCCTGCTACATTCAATTACTACTGACAAGGGGTGCATCAGCCAGGCACTGACTTTGTTGAGGACAAACATGCTCGAGTCTCCATTGTAACTCATCCACACAACTTGCAATTCAACTAGCTGCCAGTCAAGAAAGCCTTGAGATCGCAGATACTCCATCTTGGTTCTCACTGATGTGGGCCCCACATAGATCTCTTGGAAATCTGCCGCTGTCCAGTGCGTATCGCTAGCCTGCGTGATGTCTATTAAGGAATCCACCGAGAGGCGTCTAGCAGTCGTGGGCTGGGGGGTTTCAGCCTGTGCAGACAGCCTTCGGCGGTTTCGTGTTCCAGAGCTGTTTTCGTTGCTCACGGCTGTCGTTGGAGGGTCGTCGCCGGAGAAGTATATTGGCACTCTGTACACGCGCTCAGGTGTAGGCCGATAGTTTCCCCCTCCATATGCGTCGGTGGTCAAATTGCGAAAGGTTGTCCGCTTACGGCGGACGGGATACACCTCCTTCACTGGAGAAGAAAAGCACAACACAATCAGAACAGCCTTCAAACCACTTAGCCGCGAGACCATCACAGCGGGCAACTGCGTACATCACTTTCAGCGGGTAACGTCCGCCTCACAATCACTGGAACGAAATCTTCAGTTGAACACTGGTGCAATAAAGAAGTAGTTTATGTGGGACTCACATTTTTCGAACGTTTGACACTCCAGGTTTACTCGTGTCAAAAGCAACAACGCCCCTGGATTTGTGAGGGGAATAGCGTTTGTCGTCGACGGCAAATTGTAGGCAGCGTTCAAAATTTGACCAGCTAAAACCTGCTCTAGCCAATCATAGACACCCGCGATGGACCTGACCCTAGTGATTGGAATAAAACGTTTTATGCCCTGGAAAAAGGCACAGTAGCGACAGCGCACGCACGCAGGTACCACAGCAGCGTGAGCGCCAACTCCGTTGAAGTAATAAGTGCCCCAGGGCTTTCTACAGCTTTCTTGAACTCCTCCACCAGCGACTCACCTCCGGCTGGTTGGCAGGAAAAGACTTAGGCGTCGGGTTGCATTCCGAGTGAGACGCCATCCATACGGGCGGAGCCTTGACATTGGCGTCGCGGGTCATAAAGGGGTCGGTTGTGCTGAACGGCTGCATAATTTGCTCAACAGATTTCCTAAATTCGCGGTGAACGAGTGGGGTGTCACAGAGGAAGCAAATGCCCAATGAAAAAAAGAGAATGAAGGGGACAAACAGAAACACCAGCTTCCTGTATTCCTTTGCAGCCGTGTCTTCTGGTGTTGAGACCTGCACCTTCTTTTCCCGTTTACCAAGGTGTGCTCGAATAATCGCTCTTTCCTCCTCTCTAATCTGCAAGGCCCTGTCCTGCAGCTCCTGGAGTCAACGAATCAAATCAAACACAGATGACTCTCCAGATTAGCTGAATTCCGACTACATCGACTACAGCTTTTAGGGTGACTCTCGGGAAGCAAAAACACGCCTCTGGCCGTTGTAATTGACCAATGTTAGAAAACATAGGCGATTTAAACGTGAATACTGTAGAGTGTTGCCTACGTCTCCAAAAATGCTGTCTTCCTTGGGATCTGGCGTGCAGAAAAAAATATTATTTTGTATCCACGCGCGAGCACCACTGATTATATCAGACCCTGAAAAGACATTTAGGGTGATAATGCACACAGACGACGGTTCTTGTTCAGCACATCAATATTTTTTCCACTCGCTGGAAGACGAAAAAATGTGCCATTTTCTTAATATATAGATGTCAATAGAAAGCTTTGCACACAGACAAATGCTTCACAATGAGAGAGCGTGAGATCAAAAGTATCTCGAAAACACAGTGTTAAACGGACTCAACAGAAGCAACAACAAGTGAGTGAGTAGCCTCCTTGCTTTTAGCTCACCAAGGTTTTGTCTTTCTTCTTCGCGGACCTTTCTGACAACGGCGCTGAACGACTGGATATGGATTGCGACCAACATGGGAACTATGACTGCCCAAAATACAAGCAGGCTAATGGCGGCCACGATGAACGCAACGGGAGGCATTGAGTAAATGAACGGAGCGCCGAAGCTTGAACATACAGTGTAGAAAATTGATGAGCCGAAGTTTTGAAACTGCGGAACGCGAGGACCTGCATCGATACCACAGAAACAGATAAAAAAGACCTGACAAAGTGTGGAAAGCTGCGGAGGAAACAACAACCTTCATTTGCGACCCCTACAACTGTGTGGGCTGCATCACTCCTAAACTAGCCACCGAGCACGGCAGAAACGGCCTAAAGCAAATGCTCTTTTGCTGTTTCACTCAGTCTCTCAGGCACTTTCTCTGGATGCGAATGCAAAACGCTTAGAGAAAATAAGAGAGCATCATCATGTCGGGGCCTGAAGTGGTTCCATACCTAGAAGTATGTAGTTGCAAGCCGAAGCACCCAGGAGTAACAGCAGCGTCACTATGAAGATACCCCCAAAATCGTTCACCGCCACTATAGCGCTTTTTTCCAGAACAAGAAAGTAGATGCTCGCGCCAGAGAGGGCATGGAGAAGCCGTAGGATGAATGCCCACCCATTGACGATTACTATGACCCCCAACATCCCCTCGAGAACTGCATTGCATTGCAAGCCACAAAGTGTTGTGTATACTTCAGCGCTTTTACGGGAGTTGTAGAGAAGTCCCACTTGGAGGCTTTCAAACATGCAGCTGAGTGAAAACGTGGCAAGAATATACCTTTATGCCAGCAAACACAGCACAGTCCAACGGCAGCCCCCAAACCAGGTGCGAAGGCAAGCAAAACAGAACTAATATCTGACCTTCAAGGGCCTTCACTGCAGTGTAACTGAAGCCGGAGTGAGGTATGATATAGCTCATAATGCAGCATGATAGGAGCAGAGCTCCCCCCAACAAGCTGGTACAGGCTAAAAATGCGCATGGCCACCGTTCTTCCACGTAGCGGTAGAAAGGTGTTCGGTCTTCGCCAAGACTGCACAGTGACCCCGCAAGACGTGACACACTGCATCTTATAAGCATAGGGGTCATGCCTACTCTTCTGTACTAAATTTGACTAGTCACCCACAAACTGTGGTAGTAGCGCAAAACTGTATGAAATGCACGATAATCACTTGTGTTCAATTTTCTGGGCACATTTCAAGCGAAATGTGCCTTTAAAATGTGTAAAGTTTGACTATAAGGCAGAAGCGGCTTGGAACAAGTACAAAAGCATTTGCGTGCATGTAAGCATATACAGGTGGACACGAAAGCACGCAAGCTCGTGTGTCCATGTGTATGTGGGTGCATAACACACACATATTTGCGGTGATAATTTCGAGCTCACCGTCTAGTCCTCTTCACAAGCTTGAACGCTAACCATTCTACTACAAAATAGGCAACGGATGCCAGGAAAAAGATTAGCGCAAAGATAAAGGCAACAGTACCTCCCGTAACAATGACTGAGGCAACTTTAACTTCTCCCGTCACTAAGCCTGAAGGCTGTTGCTTGAAGATGACCTCTGCCACTGAACAGCCAAACGAATCGCAGTGTATGCCTTAGCTCGCAATCCTCCGCAACATATTTACGGAAGGAAGGGAAAAATAAGACCGCGTGCACCCTTCTATTGTCCACTACTGGTCAGGAAGCCCTGCATGCGCCAGAGAAGACACATCCGCTGGCAAAAGGTCGCTTTCAAACGCACCGCACTCGTTCCCGTTGCCGTCCCTGCCTCTGATTGCCAGCGTAGCCTCAATGGTCAGCGGTCCCCACCAGCCTTCAGTGCCGAGGGCCTGTATGGTGCTCGTCGCGTCCACTGCGTAAGTCCCTCCCAGGACTTCCCCGAAATCCACAGTCTTCTCTTCAGCAACTGTATACACACAGGCAAAACGGCAAGCAAGAGCCACCAGAATTACTCAGCAGGCGAAGCTCGGCAGCATCCTGCATTTGGGCCCTTTACGTTGCCTCCGCAGCCATATCTCCTGCTGTGACGAGTCCCTAACACGAACCATCGAAGTTGAGTCTCTTGTTTATGATATTCTTGGTGTTGCTATTTGGGTTGTCTTCAAGGCTGCCCTTGGCGAGGTACAGCGTAGCCAGTTGCACCACAACTGATCCGCCCAGGCTACCGGTGTAGAGCGTGGGGGCGAGAACTTTGAGCAGCCAGGCCTCAACGTCGGCCCACGTGGTCACGGCACCAGCTGCGATAGTGCAGCTAGTGGTTTCAGGCCGGGTGTACACGTTTACACGCACATTGCGCAGCTCCACGGTTCTCGAGAAACTCGAAATACTCCGCCACCCCCCCGAGTATGGCTTGAGAAAAAGGCTGTTTCCCTCTTTGAAAGGGGTGTTCGCCAGGTGCGATCTCACAGTTTCCGTCAATTCATGACGTAGGGGAACACAGTAATAGAAAATGCCCCCGCAAATCGAAGTGCCCCCAAGCAGAACCAGGATCAGCAGCCAGTTCAGGAATGAGTGCCTAATTTCAAAAGACAAGTTGGCCGTCTCTGAGAGCCCAACCTCCACGTAGCCACTGGAAGGAGTCGAGTCACTGGCGGCCGAGGGCTCGCGGGCGTGATCTGAGGTCGACCGGACGGAGGCCACCATCTTCGCACCTCATGAGGGCTCCGCACCCTCAATGCACTTCTTGGGAAGTTTAGTTGACTTTGCGGCCATATTCACGTTAAGGGACAATGAAAAATTCCATAAACAGGAAGCTGAAGATGCTGATACCCGCTGCGTCTAATAAGGCAATATTTGCACTCAGGTGCACGGGAAAAAACGGAAAAAAGCGAAAAATTGCCGTTTTCGTCATACCAAATAAAACTTTTGGGGAAGCCCCAAGCAAAATTGTGTAGCTGGGGCTCCCGCGCTGGCGCCCTCTGCCCACCCGGTGGATCTTAGCTTTTAGGTTTGGTGGCCGCCAATCCGCCCCTTCTCATTGCACACTATGCGCATTCATAATGCTTGAAAAGCATATGGAACTCCCCACGTAAGGTAAGCGAGCGCCTCGTGATTTTGGTTCGGTGACCAATGGTTCGTTTCCTAGACTCCACAGACGGAGAGCAAAGAAGGCAGGAAGTCAGGGGGGCCACACAGTGAACAGGGCTCTAAACGCAGCGTGGAATTAAGATGTCTCAATTGATCCTTGGTTACACAAAAAAAAAAGACAAGCAAACCGAACCTTCGGTATATCTTTACTTTGCTGCAGCTTTGATTTTTACGTTTTTGCTTACATTGAAGAGTGCCCCGCCGCTGCTGAGCAATCTCAGGCACCGGGAGGACCACCCCAAAGATGGGCACTCTACAGTCAGTGAGCACACTACCAAAACGTTTACGGTTCGTATTGTGACTCTTTGTATTATATCAGTTCTTAATGCCCTTTCTATATTACGAAGAATTGGCTGCTTCTTACGTACAGATCGACGTAGACAAGAGCGTCGAGCTTTGCGCGGCTCGCTAGACATAAATGCCTTCTTTGAAGGGGGAGCAATCTCGAAAGATAGTTCGCACGCTCTCCTGGCTTCCTTTGCAAGTGAATTACTATTTTTTGAGTGAAGAATGTTTGTATATAGCTGAAAAACTTTGAAGCAGGGGCTGCACCGACAGTTGTCGCCTGTGGTGAGCCGCTTGGTGGCACGCACTTTGGTTACCTGCGAGCACACTTTGCTGTTCGTAATTTCCGGCATTTCAGCCTTCACATCTCGGCAGTTTTCAAAGTTGGGCTTATTCGGAGTGAAAGGAGCAATTTGTCCTTGTAGAGTGGTGTTCCACAGCGGCCGTACTCCAGATCGCCGAAGCGCGCTGCGGCCCCTAGGTGCCAGGGGTGCCACGTTGAAGCGCGGAAGAGCTGAAGATGCAGGGCGCCAGAAGTTCCGAACTAATTATCCCCCAGCAAAGGTCTCCTGGCCGCTGCCAAAGCTGTTCACGGGGAAAAGCGATCGACGAGGCTGTGGACTTCCCAAAGCTCCGCTGGGAGGTTCTTCCAACGTACCTCTGGGAACCAATCCAAACGCTTGGCAATAGTCCCAAGTGCCGAAACAGGACGGAGCCTCTGGCGGGCATCCGGGCTCAGGCCCTTAACCCTGTGACCGGCTCTGCGAGCCTTCAGCCTGGCCAAGCTGGAGAAGCCAACGCAAGCCTTCAGGTGCTTGCTGAGACTGTTCCGACATCCCCTGGAGAGCGTGACATCGACTTCAATCAAGAAGAGGGCAACTGCGAGACCATGCCTGGCGGCAGCAGCAGCAACGATAGTGACAGCTCTGCTTTGGACTCGTCGGTTGAAAATATGCTGGCCAGCAGCGAGGACCCTGACGAGAAGACAACAGAGGGGAATGAAGACACCCTGGAAAGCTATGAAAGATCCACAAACGCCGACAGTGACTGGGTTTTGCAAGGGACGTTTCCGCAGCAGTTCGTCTCCTGTGATACATCCCGTGCAAAGACCGTTTCCCTGGCTTCGCTGGACACGCAGAACGAAGTCGATGCATTCTTTGAGGAGGATGTGATTGACTTGGGGTTAGTGGACTCAGAAGGAGCTGGTGAGGAGAAACAGCATGCAGAATATGACATTTCAGATATGTGGCACGGCGTCTGCCGCCTCCACGGCCTGGACAGCAGAGCTTTGCATGAAGCAGACAAACGAGTGTTGGGAGCTAAAGGCGACACCGACGACTGGACAGATGTTGGGATCCGACCATTAACTGGCAAGGAAGAGCGTGAGGGCTGCGTGTGCAGCTGCTTGGTGCCAGACAATGCGGTCTTCGGCAAAGATGCGCGCACTGAAGAAGTGCAACGGCAGCTTCAAGGAAGCCCCCAGGGACCTCAAGAGCTTCAGACATGTCACGAAGAGCAGGAGCCCAAAGAAGGGACCGAAGAGGCGTCTGAGGAGGGCGGAAGAGTGCCCAAGAAAGAAGAAGGCGAAACGAAAACGTCTGCAGAGAACAACGCCACGCTTCGCGAAGTAACCAACTGCAGAGTGGAGCTGGCAGTGCAGCGCATAGAGGAACAACAAATGCGAAGGCTTGAAAGAGCCAACCTAAGCTTTGCGGAGTCCGGCCGCTTTGAGGCTGAGGTTTTGCGTAAGAGGCTGCTCTTTCCCCCAGGATCCCGAAAGTGACTGCAGTCGGCACTGGTAAGTGTGAAGTGACTTCAACACGATTTCAACAATGCCTCAGTCAAACCAGGAGGTCTCCTGTGGGGCGACACTGCCACATGCAGCATTAAAAAGGCCCCAAGGAGGCAGCTAGGAGCGCAAATAAATACATACATGTCGGAGTTACTGAATATTGTGCACACGCGAGACAAGCCTCCGGTCTCGACCCAGTAGCTCACATGACTGCCATTTCTTCGGCTGCAATTTGCAGCAGTATTGACCAACAGTGGTACTCATACCCTCATGTACAGGAGATGGCCCGGTAGTAACAAGGCTTGCAGATGGGGTGATGCTTTCTTATGTTCGGCTGCGTTGGCCAGCTCAGTGAGCAAGCCAGCGCCAGCCAAAGTTCACGTTTTTTACACATAAGGGTTTGCGTACCGAGCTGACAGTGCCAGTGCACCTCAGGCATGCATTCGCATGCACCCCACAGCTCATGTTGTTCCGCAGTACCGTTCGCGCGTGCAGTGCAGCATCCGCTAGCTTTGCAGTGAGCTGGGGCCGAACGCACCCGTCTTTGCAGGGCCCTCTAGCGATGACTGTCATGTTAAGGTGCCCGTAGAGGCTCTCTAAACCTCACTCTTTTGGCTATGGTGTTGAGCTGTAAGTTTGGATATAAAACTGATGTCGGAACTCAACCTACTGGTGCATTCCACGTAGTAGCCACTTACTAGAGTATGGCCATTGCCTTTAGGTGTCGAGAGCCATCAAATAAATATGAAGTGCTGGCTAGCGAAGTTGGAGCTGCTCGTTACATCGACCCAAAGACGCCGCACGGGTCAGAGCGCAATGGGCACGCCTATTGCTCCAACAGCCCCCAGCATACCTGACTGGAGCCACTGGTGCTGCTTTTACGGTAGCGGCAGCAAGCTGCCGCTAACAACAAGCCAAAACCCTGATTGCAAACTGTCAACCTGCCGGCACGTTTGGCGTTCACGTGCCGCACCATTGGGCTGGTGCGGTACTCACCCCTTGGGGTCGCAGCGCAGCACACACAGCTGACGCTGTCTGACCCTGCCAAGACTGTCAAGAATACGAGAGGGAGCTCCGGCCAGCTGTTGCACTGCTACAAGACGTGCGCACTCGGCATGCCTCTTGAAACGGGCTTTGCTCTGCTCGTCTCAGCGCCACCACAACTACGGCGAGAGACGGGCAAGCAGCAGCAGCACGGCTTCTGCTGTGCTGCGACGTCGCCGCCTCCCTTAAGCCCCTTTCTCTATCCCTTACCTCCTTTTCATTTCCCGCTACCCAGCAGCCGCCATTCGGCGGCCTCGGGAAACCTTCACAGCGTCTGTCTTCTTTGCCGCTGACGCAGCTGCTGCAGCAGCTGCACGGCCCGTCTGTGCTCTTCCGCTGACAGCGGACATGAAAACAATGCTGCCGACAAAGCCTGAAGAAGAGTCGACTGCTGCCGTCCTGCGCTTCGCAGATGATTACAAAGAAGCCAGAGTCCACTGTCTGGCGGCCCAAGTCTCACCGCCAGCAGCGCCGAGCAAGCTAGTTAGCGAAGTAGATCGGTAGAGATCTACTTGGCTAGCTAGCTAGCTAGCTAGCCAAGCAGATCGGTAGTCGCCTAAACTGTAACTGTGTATTGATTGACGATCCCATTCACATCTGTCGTCATTCCAGGGAACAGACTCTGCAAATCCCGCTAGTGCGACGCTGCAAAACTTCTGTCCCTGGCCATCGGCGGCACGCTAACCACTGCTGGGGAGGCCCCAGCTTTAAATGACTGGACAAAACCCTTGAGAGCCTCGTGGAGTTGGTCAGTGCTAATAGAGGCATCTGCTGCTCTGTCCGGGAGGTGGCTGCTCTGGCTATGCTGCCGCAGCCTCTCCTCCGCCACGGCTACCTGCCGCTGCAGCGCGGCCCACTGCTGCAGACTGGCGCGGGCGTTGTGGTGGCTGTCGCTGCACACCGTGCCCGCAGTCAGTGCTGCTTCCCTCGGATGGCAGGGGTCCCATGCCTCCGGAGCCGTCGGGTCTAAGGCGGTGGGGGGCTCTCCTCTGGCCATCCTCTTCAGCGGTCTGTAGTACGCGGGGTCATCTGGCCCCGCCTCCACTCCAGCCAGCGCTGCATAGCTCACATTCCGCGTCGCTCTCCTGACTGTACCCGCTCTTCCACTCCCGCTGCTCTGTCTCGCTGCTGCTGCTGCCGTTGCCGCGGCTGCTGCTCCAGCTCCCCGCAAGGACGGCTGAAACTCCTCTTCTTCCTCCCGCTGCGTCACAGCCCGCCGGCAAGATGCCCCCGGCGACGCCCCCACCACACCTCCAGGGGGCCTCAGAGCTGTAGCCGCAGCCGTCGCCGGGCTAACAAGGCCCCGGGCTCGCTGCAGCCCCGCAGCATCCTCCGAGGCGCAGACCCTCACAGCTGCTGCTGGCCCCGCTGTCCTGCGGGAGCCGTGGAAGTCACACTCGGCCACAGAGCTCCCTCTGGTGATGTACGCGCCCTCCTCGCCGCGGCCACGACCCTCCCCGCCAGCTCCCAACTCCGAGCCCGAGCCCCTCCGAGAGTTCCCGGAAAGAAAACCAGCTACAGGGTCGTGCGGGCGTCGCCGCGATGCAACAGAAGAGCCTCCAGCAGCCCCTGAGACGCCCCCGCCCTCGACTTGGGCGCCACCCGCCTCCACACTGCGCCCCCTCACTGCGGAATTGCTGCCCATACTGTGGCCCGATGTGCGCAGCAGAAAACGAGATATGTCACTGCTGGTCGGGTAACGGCTGCCGGTGTTGCCTACCCACTCCCACGACTCGCTGCCTTCAGGTTCCAAGGCAGCTCCCGAAGGGTCCAGGCCCCGCTGGCTCCGGCCACCCTGCATGCAAAAGAGCAAACGCACTAAAAGGAGCGCAATCACCACGCGAAAATATCAACAGAGCGGCAGGTCACACCCTAGCTGACATGTCCCCTTTGCATAGCGCTGCATCACTGACGCATGACTCTTTCTTTCCCTCAACCCGCCTCTCAGCAGCCTCGCTGGAATAAGCAAACGCTGTTGAAGAGTAGTAACAGTGACATTTAGGCTGTTTCCTAGGTTTTCAGTGCAAAATATGGATGCAAACGTAAATACTAATATTTGCCCAGGTGCTCTCTAGTGTGGGCCGCGTGTACCTCAGTGTTGTTGCTGTTGTGGATGGTCGTTCCAGCGAAGGAAATGCCTTGTTTCCTTAGTCTCTCGGCCTCAGTTTCCTGCTCTTCTACGTACAGTTCCTTGGCTTGATCAGCTGCCCTGACTGCGGCCCTAGCAACGTCAAGCTGCCAGTCTACGGCCGGCACGTTGGCAGCCGCCAGGTGGGGCAGAAGGCCTCGGAAGAAGGGTAGAGCCTTGGCCAGCAGCTCCCGGGGAGGCGCCGAGTCCCCGCCGCTGCACAGCAGACTCGCGAGGTGGTTGATGCCCAGCACACTCGCACGGGCTGCGGACTCCGGAGCCCCCTGGCCGCTGACTACGGGCTGCGGCGGCTCTGCTGCATGCGTGGCAGCATACATGGGGTCCGCCATGTCTTCGCTGCTGGCAGCAGACCGGCTCTCAGCCACGGGCGCTGCGGTGGAGCGGACAGTGTGGTAAGGATTGTCGAGCACCACAACGCCTTCGGCTGAGCCCTCCCCAGGGTCCCTGGTGGCTGCCTGCGACCGCTCCGGCTGCTGCGCATCGCTGGGGTGCGGCAGCAGCACGGGGGGAACATTGGAGTGCTCGTACTGGGGGAGGCAGAGGCGCCAGGTGCCCTGCAGCAGCGCGGAGAAGTCGAGCTCGGGCTGCAGGTAGCGCAGCAAAAGGGGGTGGGTGAGGATGTGGCGCGCAGAGCCGTCGTAGGGCATGTAAATCACAATGAAGGGGGGAAAGAACGTCCACTCCCGGCTATCCTCTTGTGTCTTGTACTGCCACCGCTTGGCGTTCGCTTCAGCTGTGTCCCCTCCACTGCCCGAAATCCCCGCGCAGCCGCTGCGTCTCATCTGGTCTGGAGCCGCAGGGGTCAACGCCCTGGGAATCGCCCACACGAACGAACTGCCTCCCACCAGCCGCGGCCTCTGGCCGGGCTCCTTGAAGATCCCGTTGTTGAACAAGTCGTACGGAAGCTTGTAAATAATGCGGCCCGCCACAAGGGCAAATTCATTAGACGCGCCACCCGTGCGCAGCACCATCACCCGCATGGCCCGCACTAAGCAATTTGGCCGCAGCCCTTCAACAGGGCCTGCGGCCTCTGCACACCCCGCGAGTCTGCGGCCAATTAACACCGTTCGCCCCGCCCCGCCTTCTTCTCTTTCCCGCGACTCCGCCATGACGTTTTTGGCCCGAGACGCCTGGTCTAAAGAGAAGTACACATCCTGCACCACCACATCTACGAAGTACGCCCGAACTACGGAATCTGCAGGCAGCGGCTCCTGCTGCGATGGGTTTGAGACCGTCAGACCCACTGACAAGCACGCGCCTGGGTATATGTCCCGAGAAGGGTCCACCTCAGGTGGCAGCAAGCGCCACGCCCGCTCGCGAGGGCATGGGCACGGCATGCGGGAAGGCACGAAGTCGCGCACGTGACACACGAAATCCTGCAGGAGCAAGCCGCACAACACCAAGTGACAAGTTGTAAACAAAAAGGCCAAATAATGATAGAATCGGCTAACAAACAGGCGAAATACACAAGTGTGCAAGAAAAACAAGGACAACCCATCTAGCACAACAAACACACCAAGCAAATGATGACAGTTCAGAAACGTTCATCGTACTTCGCACGTAGAACACGCCCAAAGCCAGTCCGCTAAACCCTTTAGTGAGGCACTCCGGCAGGTTTTATATTCCATAGATCAAGGTTAACTGCCCATGCTTCGGGTGAGTCACATAGAGTGTGAAAAGCAAGTTTGAGGTGGAGCTCATGGCCCCCACTAACATTCTCTATCCCATTCAGAGCTACGTGCAGTGAACATGGGACTCTAGGCTCAAACAAATACTTTCAACGTGAATTTTATGATCACAGCAGCCGTTACAACAACTAAAATAAGCGCATCTGTGCCTTGCTGGTGTGCCTAAACCCTGCACTCTGCGCCCTAACCTGAAGTCCCTTATACTACCAAAGCCCAAGTCCCGAGCTGCAAGCCCCACAAAGGCGTGTTAGCCTCACCTTGGGTTCGCCCGGCGTGAAGCACCTGGCCCTGAAATCACCGCCTTGCAGAAGCTGCACCACCTCGCAGTCTCTCCACAGCATTCGGCCCGAGTCCCCCGCCTCTGAGCGGCCCCACCCCACCCACGTGGCCACCTGAATGGGAAGACCTGCGGCGGCAGCCAGCACAAGCGCATGCACAGCTCCTGAAGCTGAGGCAGCAATCAACACGCAAAGCGCCCCATACAAGTGCTGCTGCTGCTGCTGGTGCTGCTGCTGCGGGAGCTTACCGACAAAAACCCTTTCAGGCAGCGCGTCGGCCCTCGGCCACATCTTGGGGGCTGTTGCAGCTCCGAATTCCTCCAAGAGGAGGTCCAGTGGTTCGTCTCTGGCGTCTTTAGCAGCAGCAGCTGCTGCTGCGTCTGCCCGCTGCGCCTCTGCGGGGATCCTGAGGTGGCGCTGCTGCAGCGCCCACCGCCTGTCAATGGTGCCTCCGACGAATCTGGTGAAGTGGGGTTCGAACCCGAGAGTGGCGGGCTGGCCCTGCTGCAGCTGCCGCTGCAGCGAGAGAGCGGGACTGATTGTGGGCAGCTGCCGCGTGGGCTCTGCAGCCACTTCTCCCAGAGCCTCGTCCCTGGCCGCAGCACAGGGGCCTCCCCCGGGCTCCTCCTCCGCCTCGGCCCACTCGTCTGCGGCTCCGGGGCTGAAGCTGCTGCCGGCGGCGCTGCTGGCCGCAGCAGCAGCAGGAGCAGCAGCAGCAGCAGCGCGGGCCGCGCCGCTGCGGTCGAGGAGGAAGGCGTGGCGGACGGAGCGGCGGCCCTTGGAAGTGGCGACGCTTTCCCTCTGGAAGCGCCTGCGGCGCATGGCAGGGTCTGCTGCAGCAGCAGCAGCCTGGCCCGCAGGCTGCTGCTGCTGCTGCTGCCCCGCAGCCTGCCGGTCGTGCAGCTCCGCCAGAAACAGCAGACACCGCCACGCACACAAACGCCCCTGCGCCGAAAGCACCCCCATGCGCACATCTCCTTGAAACAAACTGAAGAGAAACATGGCGGCCCTGGCCAGGCTCATGGGGCCCCTGTGTTGGCTGATGGCCTCTGCGCTCACGAACGAAGCTGCTGGCAGCAGCAGCTCCTGTCCGTCGGCCTCCCACGAGTCCAGATCGTCGGAGGGCGACAGGAACAGCGAGGCCACGTCCACGGCCACTCCCCCGCCCTCTTTGCCTTCGGGGGGCCCCCGGGGGGCCCCCGGGGGGCCCCCCGCCTCCTCTTCAAACGGGGTGCATGCGGACCGCGGGGGGCCCCCGCTGCTCGCCGGCGAGCCCTCCCGCTTCACTCCACCCCCAGCAGCAGCAGCAGAGCCCTCCGCTGCTGCTGCCGGACGCCCCTCCGCCGCCGCTGCTGCTGCTGCGGCGGCGGCTCCACGCGGGGTGCTCTTTGGGGCCGCGCGCGCGCGGGAGCACGCGGCGGGCCGGCACGCCTGCGGCTGCTGCTGCTGCTGCTGCTGCTGCAGCTCGTCTGCAGCGGAGGGCTCGCGCCGGGCCTGGAGACTGTGTGCAGCTGGCTGCTTCTGTGAATGGTCTGCGGCGGCCTCGTGGCTGCCGCGCCGCGCCCGGTCCAGCCCGCGCTCCTGCTGCTGCGGCTCCAGCCGCTGCTGCTGGTGCTGCTGGTGCTTTGGGGCCGCGGAGGGCGAGAGGGAGCGCGGGGCCGGGGGGGAGGGCCCCCCGGGGCTGTCGGGGGCCCCCAAGGCCTCCTTCGGAGGA
The DNA here is from genome assembly GCF_000499545.2 of Eimeria tenella. Taxonomy (NCBI): domain Eukaryota; phylum Apicomplexa; class Conoidasida; order Eucoccidiorida; family Eimeriidae; genus Eimeria; species Eimeria tenella. The sequence goes on from NW_013543418.1 coordinate 135,922, forward strand.
CAGGGCGGCGGGTCAGGGGCCCCCGAGAGGCCCGAGGCGGCGAAGGCCATGGCGGCGGCTTCGGGGGCCCTGGAGGGCCCCTTGGGGGCGGGGGCTGGGGCGGGCGGCTGGGGCCGCGCGGAGCGCCGGGGGCCCCCAGGCCCCTGGGGGAGCGGGAGGGGGCCCCTGGAGAGGCAGAGCCGCGGGCCGGCGCCGGGCAGACAGAGGGAGGCCCCGGAGGCGGAGGGCGCAGCAGCGGAGGCGTCGCTCAGCAGCGCCGCAGCAGCAAATCCGAAAACGCAAGGGGAGCCCCTTCGCTGCGCATTGGGAAGGCACGGCGGGCGCGGGGGCGCGGGCGGCGGCCGCTGCGCAGCGCTGCACACGCGGCGGCGGGCGGCGGCGGCGGGCGGGCTGGGGGCCCCCGAGGCGGCGCGGGCGAAGTGTTAAGCAGAAAGGGAAAGCTGGAGGAGCTGCGGGCCCGAAGGCGCGGGAGAAGGCGGGCGGGGGGGTGGGGGGCTGGT
>NW_013543418.1:136521-140681 GCF_000499545.2 Eimeria tenella
GGAGGCGGCGGAGGGGCGGCAGAGGCGCGATCAGCTCTCAAGGTCTCCCAGCGCCGAGGCCGTGTGAAGCCCCTTAATAGCCCACCGCGGAACTACAAAGCCCACGGCGCAGTTACCGAGGAATTCGACTGCAGGAAAGAAGGGACAATGGGGCCTTGCGCCGTCTTTGCTGCGCCGCAGAGCCGCAGCAGCGTGATCAACTGCTGCAACAGCAGCAGCGCTACTTCCCTGTGCTGTGCAGCAACTGGCAACACCAGCACCAGCGACGAGATCGCCAATCTAGCTGCCCAACTAATGAGACATACTTTTAAATCTGCAAACTTCCTTTATGTGTTTTCCATTCATAAATAAAAACATCCTACGCGTACCACTGGAAATGAAACGCAGCAACGCCGCTGCCGGCAGAGCCTCTGACCCACCGCACTCTAGCCAACCCACTGGGCTGTCCGTTGCTGCTGCTGCGTTTGCAACAGCAGTCCGCAGCAAGTGTACTTCGGCTGCCGTTTAACCCACAAACCCCCCCGCCCCTTTGTTTCCCAGACGCAGCCCTGGACCAGCAGCCACGGACCGCCGTTTCTGCCGAACTAACTGCACATTTCACCTCGCGAGAGTCACTCTCGCGGGACCCACAGCGCGGAAGCAGCGGAAGCAAAACCAATTTCACTAAAAGGCAGTTTTTTCGCGTCAAATTCGCCAACTTAATGGCGGCTCCGAGGTGTACAGACGCGACGACGCGCTCGTGGTTGCTGGTGCCGCACTGTGGGAGGTGCTGCTCCTGCGGCTAGGTGTTCGTACGCTGCAATCGGCCTTCAGTTCACTTTGTTTCAACATTTAATTCTCCAGAAAATTGCACAAGACGGTGTGTAACGGACTCACATAAAGGCTGCGTTGCTGCAAAGCCGTGCAACGCACACTTCCGTGCTCTGCGGCCGTCACCACTAACCGCGGCCGTGGCCTCGCGCCGCCCCGCGCTACCTGATCTCCCCGCTTTGCTTGAAATTAGTTCAACTTCACAGTTACTTCTTGCAATTTAGTTAAATATCTTCCAGCCCGGCAAGTAGGGCCAGGCTCCATCAGTCCGCAGCGCTCTCCACGTTCGCTGCACTTCCTGCTGCTGCTGCTTCCCGCGGGAGTTCCTCAGCGCATGTCTAGCTGCTCTCCAGCTCCTTAGTAAACAAAGGGCTTTTCTAAAGACCCAATTGCCCCCTCGACTGCAGCACAGAGGCAGCTCCGCGGCTTTACCTGCAGCCCCGCTCGCAGGCCCGGCCGCGCTAACTGCAGCAGCAGCTGCAGCAGCAGCAGCTGCTGCTGCGCCCCACGGGGCCCGCGCGCTGCGCAGCGCAGCAGCAAACCCTCAGCTTGCCGAGTAGCTGTTAACGCAGAGGCGAGTGGCGGGTGGGAGAGGGGCAAAGAAAGTCGGAATTAACAGAAGCAGCAAGTCGTTAACTGCGCAGCAGCAGGACTTCACTGAAATCGCTTTTGAACAAAGCTGCTTCAGCTGCGCGGGGCTAAAAGCCTTAATCTGCTGCTGGCGCAGCAAAAAGTCCCTCGTAACGAATTGCTGCTGCAGCGGCGCTGCAGCAGGAGAAGTGCAGTTTGTGTTTATAGGCTGATGCTGCTCTTGAGGCGCTGGGGCCCCCCCAAGCCAGAGGGCCTCAGAGACATTTTTAGTTTTTAATTTAATGAGAAATGAAGCTGCTGCGGCCCAGTCAGCTGCAGCACAATGATCCGCCACCGTTCTGAAGAAACAGCAGCAGCAGCAGCAGCAGCAACGGCAGCACCAGCAGCACGGCGCTGAGCTTTGCTAGGCAGTTCCTAACTCGCCGCAGCTGCACTTCTTGAGCCCTCTTGTGCGCACTGCTGCTGCTTAATTGCTGCATTCCCCTCTGCAGTGTTTTGCAGAATCTCACCGATCTCTCTGATTTAGGGTTTAGAAGAGGGTTTGGAGGCTGGAGGTTTAGGGTTTACGTTTGCGCCAAGGGTTTGTGAAGAGAACAAACTAAGGGTTTAGGGTTGCTCCTTCCTCCTCGCCCACAGAAGCACAGAAGATCCCTAACCCTAAACCCTCGCCAGCAAACCCTAAACCCTAGTTCTACGAGCCCTAAACCCTCGGCTTTACACCTTAGACCCCAAACCCCAGCCCGGGCCCACGAGCAGGCAACAAGCAGCAGCAACTGGCTCGCAACGAGTTTGCGCTGCTGCCTTTAAATATATATAATAAACATATATATATAATATATACATATTACATATTATATATATCCCTGTGTTCTGAGCAGCAAAGGCTTTCCTGCTGGGAGCGTTGCCACTGCAGCAGCAGCTTCATTTAGCCAATGCGCAAAATAAATTGAAGAGCTCTTCGAGCGCATGCAACTTGTATTAGCCTATGCCGCCTCAGGGGTGGGGCGGGGCCCCACAAGGGGCCTCAAGGGCCCCCTGCAGTGCTGGCTGGCAGTCCCCCGCCGCTGGGGGGCTCTGGGCCAGCCGCGGGGCCATTTGGCTGCAGCGCAGAGTTACTATGAAGGGCTGGGGAGGCCCAGGTGGTTGCAGAACTAATGAAAGTGAAGGGCTGAGGAGGGAGACACTGGGGGCACTGCCACGGGGTGTTGCGGTGTCTGCACACTGCGTGCCTTCCTCTAAGGAGCGGCGTGAGTCGATAGCTGAAAATCTGAAGTCTCATTTCAGTTCACTCTACTCGCTTTTTTCCCGTTTGTGGCAGCTAGGGTTGCAGCAGTCCGTTTTGAAGGGGAGTGGAGTTGCACGGGAATATCTTCGTTGTGTCTCCTAAATTGTGCGCGAAAGTAATACTTGGCAATTATTTGTTTCGTTTCTGGAGAACTATCTGGGTTATTTCCGTTTGCAGTGGCGGTTGTGCCGCTGGTCGACCAGCGAGCCCCAACTCACTCACCTCGGCATGCACCCCCAGTGATCGGTCCCAGCAGTTCTGCTCAGGTCACCTGCGGCTCCGAGTTCAGGTTATCTTGTTTTCGGAATATAAACGAGAAATTAACTTTCGTGGCGCAGGGCTAGAGGTTGGAAGCGACGCTGGGGCTGTCAGGACACCGCGGGCGGTGCAGGCGGAACTGGGCGGTGCGGCGGTGCGAAAGGTCGGGTTTTGCCTCGCCGTTGGGCGGCAAATTGTAAATGGAAGCGAAGTAGAATTGAAAGTCTGGCGTGTGAAGGCGGATCGAGGGGTTGGAGCGCCCGGGGCGCGTTGTGGAGGTGGAGGTGCAGGTGTCGGTACACCTGGGCCCGAGCGATGGCGCTTTCGCGGCCTGTCGGCGTCGACAAATAATGAGGGGTGTGCAGAATGAGTTCTGCTGCCGGAACTCGGCGTTCGCTGCTGCACGACGTGCTGTCGCATGCAGAGGTGGTTGAGTTAGGGCTGGACGGGTCCATCGAGGACCTGCCGCCGCTGACCACGCGGTGGACTCCGTCTTGCGCGTGGGCGGTGCTGGCCTTCTGCTGGGGCTACTTTCTGTTTTTCTGGTCTGCTGCGGCGCTGGCGCTGCGCAGCGTGCTGCAGCAGCACCCGGACACGCTGCTGCCTGGTTGCGCGGAGCTGGCCTTCGCAGCAGCCTGCAGCGGCCTCCTCGTCGCCGCAGAGTTCGCCCTCTACTGCTACGTGAAGGCGAAGAACGCAGTGGCGAGCAGCAGCGGGCCCATGGGCAGTCCGTACACCCCGACGCGCAGCTGCGTCTTTTCCCACTTCGGCCTCTCCGCGCTTTCCCGAATTTGCTGCTTCCTCCAGCTCTTCTTCCTGCTGCACTCCCGCCTGCTTCCCGTCCCCATGTTTGCATGCGCGGCCTTCACAGTGTCCCTCACTGTGGGCCTTGTGCCCTTTTTGCTGCAGCTGCGCTGCTTGCTGGGCTGCCTCTTGGGGGCCCGCCTGGACCCTCTCCGCCCCTCCACCTGCTGCCCGCGCTGCGCCCGCGGGGCCCCTTCGCTCTGCTGCGTGCGCCGCGGCCTCGCTGCGGCCCGCGCCCGCGCTGCTGCTGCTGCTGCTGCTGCCGCTGCTGCTGCTGCCGCCCTCGCCCGCGCCGCCCTCAGGCTCGCCACTCGCAGCAGCGCCACCGCCGTCGCCCCTGGACGCAGACTCGACTTCGCTTGCTGCGTCGCGCCCGCGCGAGGGCCCCCCAGCAGCAGCAGCACCAGCAGCA
>NW_013543418.1:140781-163473 GCF_000499545.2 Eimeria tenella
CCCTGGTGGGTGCGGCCCAGGAGAGACAACTGGATTCCGCTGGGGAAAACCCGCAGACGGGCTCTCCTTTTGTTTCTCCAAGGGCTGCTTTGGCGCTGACGAACTGTTTGTTCTTTTTGGATCTTCCGGGGATCACTTTGCATGTCAAGGCGGTGAGGGGACACTTGGGAGCAAACTGTGGCACATTTAGCAGCGTTTATGAGGCCTTCTTGCGTTTGGTTCTATTTCATTTTATATTTCCACTTTATTCTGCTGTGTTTCTGTGGAGCCGTGAATGTCTGCAACTTGTTCTGGGGGAGCTGTACGTACACACGGACACCGGAAGTTCATCGTGCATGCATTTGTTCACAAAACAAATTCTGAACTTTCAAAATATGAATTTGCAGACATAAGACACCACGAAATATGCGAAAATATGTGAATTTGATTAGCTACATACGCAAAAATTCCCGCAAATAGTGCAGAAACTTTCAAATATCTAATGATGCAAAGTTTTTGCACTTTTATATTCTTGTGCATTTCATCTGCAATGCTTCTCATGGTCCCTTCTGGCTTGGCGTGTTTCTGTCTATTTTTAGGGTTTAGGGTTTAGAGTTTAGGGTTTAGGGTTTAGGGTTTCGGGTCCAGCGCACAGTAGTAAATCGGCGCCGGCGCCGCAGTCGCACACAGCGGCATGGAGATCTCCTCTGTGGACCTTTTCATTTCAATTTTTCATCTGAGGCAAACGCTAAACCCTAAACCCTAAACCCTTGTAGCACCTTTTATTTTCTTTGCAGAGCTTTCTGCCGCTGGAGCAGCTGGAGGCCCACGAATTCCTCGCCTCACTGGTTTCGCTGGTGTAAGTTGTTCGATGAAGAACAAGAGAGTTGATTTGCGGGTCTTTTCTTTCTTTTCGCTGTTCAGTTAATTTTCTTTATTCAATGGACTGTTTTCAACAAGTTGAATGCCGCTGTCTTGGTGGCTTCTGTCCAGCCCTTCAGCCCCCAATAAGACGCAGCAGCCGCACGGGCAGTGGCTGTTTCTGTTGCATGTTGTTTGTTTTATTCTGAGATTTTCTTGTCCTTGAATTTATCTTTCTTACTCTTGTGTTGCAGTTCACTGTCTTCTGATTCCGAAGTCTTTGCTGCGTTTTGGTGCGGCTGCGTTCAGGCGTCTGTACAGCGGGGACTTCTGCATGTTGCTGTATCTGATCTTCGCGCTGTGTACATTTGGGGGCAATGTTTTGTTTTTCATGTTGCTCACCTTTTTGTTGTTGAAATTGAAAGCCTCGTGCGTCGCCGCCTTGCTGGCACACGTGGCTTCGGTCTTTGGCATATGGGATGCAGAATAGATCCTGTGTAGTGCCTGTACGTTCTGTACGTACACCCGAAGAACTAGGCACTTTGGTGGGGACTCACGTTTCACTCGTAGCCACTTTTGTAACATCCGCTACTGATTACTACAGACGCCGTCGGCCTCCCAGCGGGCCGCTGCAGCCCTTATCTGCATTGTGTTGCACGGGGCTTGTAATGGATTCCAAACTAATGAAACAAAATAAATTAATTATAAGCTGCAGCAGTGGTAATGCAGTCGAATTAACTGGTGTGTAGGCGCATAGTAATGAAACTGTTCACAGCGAATCACTTAGGAGGCTGTAGCTAGCCAGAAAACATAAGGGTTGATTTGGCCTCCCCTCTTGCCCCCAAAAGGGCCTAAGCGTGGTGCAGAGACATGGGGGTGGGGCTGGGCGTTTCTGGGGAGTACAGACACTTTGCAAAGAGAGAAAAGCCCAACTGAAGTCCCCCACGAGCACTTTTCACATAAAGATGTTTCGGCTGTCTGCACGCTGCACACTTGGGGCCTCGCAAGAAGAACGCCCAAAAAGCAGAAACGAGAGAATTAATAAAATGCAGAAAAGCTCAAGTGCTTTTGCCCGTGATCCCTCTACGGCCTCACTCGTAGGCTGTTGCTCTCTGCAGTCTAAGGCCTTCCCCACTGTCTGCATGCGCATGCAGTTTGAACTGGCGAGTGGGGCCGCACTCTAAGGGCGTGTAGTCTCGCCGCAGCTTTATTGTGCTACAGGGCTCAAGGCAGTCCACCCAGGGGCCTCAGAGTATTCGTCTGAACATCAAAAAGTGGCGAGTGGCTGACTCAAAACAATATATCTTCTCAGCCGCGTCTGCCGCCCGTCGCTATATTTCGAAGTCCGCGGGCCGCCGTGGGCGGAAGCTTGGCCGTGGCCTCTTTGCGTGGAATTCGCGTGAAGAGAGTTCCCTTTTTAGCACTTTTCAGGACACTAAACGCAGTTTGAAACGAAGAAGCTGCAACGCACTCAAGTGGGCCCCTCCTGGGGAAGGGCCTCCATGTACTTCTTGCATGCTCGGCGCAGGTTGTCCACCCAGCTCACGGGGGCTCTCGCGGCTGTGGAGTTCACCAGCCACTGCAGAAACGCATGCAGAAGTACAATTGTTGCTAAGTCATCATCACGCCTATTTAGAGTCTAGAAAGAGGCCTTTTGTTCACCCACTAAGTGCCACCAGCTGCATACGTGAAGGCGAAAGGTGTACGCGTATATGCACAGGCATGCACCAATGCTGTGTAAGTCCTTATAATACAGATATCATTACGCATGCATGTATCAATGCGGTACACAGAGCTCGTGCACGTCGTGCAATTATAGTAAGCCCCAAAACCTGCACCTCTTTCCTGTGATCTACCAGCCAGGAGGCCCCACTGGCTGCCGTCACTTATCACACATGCTTAGCACAATACAAGGAGAAGAGAGAGATAAGTTTTAGCAGTGCTTATTGGCCAAAGCTCTGCCGCTTTTTACCTTTGGAAGTAATCCTTTCACATCTGTCTGCGCCACAATAAACAGCGAAGAAGAATTGGGGTCGCTTGAGCTCTGGCGCATGAGGTAGCCTGAAGACAGCAAGAAGGACATATTGACAGAATAAGCTGTTGAGTTCTCTTCAACAGCTTATGATTCCACAAGGGACCAAGGTGAGATCCCTCCTACTTATTTATTGCAATAAACTGGTCTATGTCAGGCAGCCCAAAGTGGAAAAGGTATCAAGACGAACCAGAAATGAGAGTTTCTGCGCGCACGCAGCCTGACTGCTCTGGAATCGAAGGATGGTCAGCAGATCTGCAAAACAAGCCAAAATCTGAAAAACTATTCCATAACATTGGAGCTCCAAAAACCCCTAAAATTCAAAATAAAAATGTGGACCCTCAACTCTCTCACTGCTAAGCCGAGCAGCAAGGAGTGGTCTGAAACAAAATGTTGATCCATTTCAACGAATCCATCGAGTGCAGTATCACCTCAACATCATCTTCACGACTCCTTCTTCAGGCTTTTCGACCGTCAGCCGCCACTGCAGCAAATAGATAATAAGTAAGCACAGCAAGACATCCACCAGTACGCGTGTCCTAGTGGTGCTATAATAAGAAATTCTGCCCTCTTGAGCAACCGCTTAACTCGCCAATCTATTTTGCTGCTAGTTTCACCGCCCGAAACACCGCAGTCTGCAGCTGGGAATTGGAATTTCAATGCAATGGGCACCAATATCAATGCAGATGAAAAAGTAGCAGCTTTGTACTGATACATGCTACTTGCTTTCATAGATATAGATGCTTTTCTACCCTATACACGGGTAAGATTCACGTGCAACTACCGCTGTGTTGCAGCACAAAGGAGGTGACTCACCTGTAAAAAATCCCGATTTGAAATTGGAAAAGGTGCCTTCATCACGCAGTATATCATTTCACAGCCGTCAACATCATTTTCTACGATGCGATAGTCTGCAAATGTTGTGTCCCTGAGCGACCATCAGCAACTCAACCGGCTTGAGCACTGATGAATTCAGCTTTGGAGGCAAGAGCTTGAGACTTATTATTGAGACTTATTATTGAGCGTTCAAGGGTGAAAATGTCCTTCCTCTCAAATATGGTGAGCTTAAAGCCCTTAGCTACTGGCTGTGTAGGCCTACCACTTGAGCCTGCATTCGACATCTCTGATGTTCCGGCTGAGCACAGCCAGAGGAATTCCATCGAACTTTGCGTAGGCCTTGACTATAACTACAGGAGAATTCGGAGATATGTATTTGTAAACACTAATTAGCGGCTGGTTGACCGTTTGCTCCCAAGAAGGATCACTCGGATCGTGCTTTTCTCGTTCTTCCAAGAACTGAAATTCATACGGAGCGCTGCGACGAGCACAAGCACCTCAGAAACACAGTTTTATGTGTTATTCGCTTGCTTATTACGCTACACTTGCGGACTAAATGCTTCGATTAATCAAATTATCTCTCTAGTTTGTCTGGATTTCCAATATCTATGACGAATACCCTCGAATGACTGGCACCCGCAGTAGTGAGCTATCCACGAATCTCGAGGTGCAAAATTCAGAAAACGGCCGCAACTTAAGGGAAATGCAGTGGCTTACATTGGAGTCTGATGCTTCAGCGTGATGTCAAAGTTAATTAAATCTTCGTAGTTTTTAAACAAACGAGCCGGAGCTTCTATGCGCACGCACCTAGCAACTCTACACATGGCTAATTAAGCCTCCGGTTTCCTGCTACCCAGGCTGCCTACTGCGCAATCCTTTCTTGTGGAAGGGTGCTGGAAAAGTCTCAAAATCCCTCTGCTTTTAGGCCAGCCTGTTCCTACCTTCCCCTTTGCCTTCTTGCACAGTTTGTCTCATCACAGCGTCTTCTTCTGAGCGGACAGCCACATTCAGTTCCCGGTCGAGACAAAGACAAAGGGTGCAGCAAATGGAAAAAGAAAACATATCAGTCAGCTACCCTCACTCCCTCACAGCCCTACCATTTGTAGCCTCTGCGTTCGTGTCTTCTTGCTGATGCCTCGAGGCTCTGGAGCTGCTCCTGGCCGCGCTGGGGGCGGAAGAGGCTTTTCGTCGCTGCTGCGGCAGCAGCTGTTGCTGCTGCTTCCTGTTGATGGGAGAAGGCGGAGGAACAGTAAGCTGTTTGGTGGGCGAAGCCGTCGCTGATGAATTCGTCCCTTCAATTGTCCACGGCGCTGCTCGCTCTACAGAAAAGCCCTGGCTGAGCGCTACATTGAAATTCTCCAAAGGCCGCAACTCCCCCTAAGTCCCACAGCCACAGGGGAGCACATTCACACATATGATTCACTGCGGAGATGAAGTGCGAGGGGTCTTGGAAATAGGAAGGCGCTGAGTTATCGTGGCTCCTGGGCCAACTTTTGTCATTTTGTTTATAGTTGCTGCGCAGTTTGAAAAGAAGTGTAGGGACCTAAGGGAAGATGAGGCAATCGTGTTAGTGAGTGAATGGAATAAACTATGCCACTGTGAGCATATCTGAGCTCAGCAGCATTTGAATGTTTACTGCAAGGGTATCCTGTCCAGTTTTTTCCCTTTCTTCCTTCTCATTTGATCCATCAGTTTCCACATGGCTGTCTGAAATGGCGTCAGTAAAAGACCCGCCCTCAGAGGCATCGCCGTTCCGTCCCACAGTGCAGTCCCTGTGCAGCGCTGATAAGACAACACTCTCCAGCCCCCTCAAGCATCCATTTCCACCACTTTTACGCAGACCGGAAAGGTCACAAAAAATCCCATCTTTTCCCCTAAGACAAATCTAAGCTGAAAACGCATATTATTCGTGAGCATGCAGGAGGTTTAACGGCAGCGCCACTTTAGGAAAAAGTGGATCTACTCCACCTTATGGTGAATAGAGGGGCAACCGTAAGAAACCGACTGTGTCCTACTGCCTACTGTTTGCGCACATTGCAGAAGATCGCCGCCTTTCATTACAAAAGTTTGCACGCCTTGGCTGTTATCGGCGTAGAAAAGGCAGCGCTCCGTTCTCTCGTCCTGCAGCAAGCGGAGGATTCTCTAGGCCTTTAACACTTTTATCATTAGCGCCTCTGCCACTGCTTACATGAGAATACATGCGAATACCATTGTTGGTGTGATGATGAAGCCCAACAGACAGTGCACCACCAGTGCAGCGAACCCTGATGTGAATGCACCTTTTGCTTGCTGAAACGAGAATACCGCAAGTTGCCAAGGCAGAGCGCACGGGCCGCATCTCACAGCGAAACGCGCATATGCATCATCTTAACACTTTATTACCCAGCTTACGATTCTCGCCTGTCTTGAGTTTGGCGTTTTCGCCCTTTGAAATATCTTTTGAATGTCGGGGTCGTTCAACATGCCGATCATACGCTCCAACACAGGATGATTTCGTCTCTTCCTGCCCCGCACAACAAAGCAAATAATTATTATCCCGTTTTATCAAATTTACGCATGCACACCGAATCGGAGTAAGATATAACTCAGAAGAATTTGATGCCTTTACAATAATGGATTGAGGTGAATTAAGTTCCGTGGATGTCCATGTATCGTGCATGAATTTGCCTTGAATCACACTGTGCTACTTCACAAGAAATACAGCACTTTTTGTCTAAGACTCCTGCGACGCTGCTGCGGGCCTGTGCAGCTGAGGCATTCTCTGATGTTTGTCGTGGTTCGCTTCACCTTAGACTCGCTGCACATTGTGTGCAGACGTAACAGACAAGAGCACACATGTAGATTTCGTTTCTTGTCATTTGTTCAAAGTGGGCGTCAAAGTAGTCGAGGTAAAGCCACAGGCAGTGCCCAACATCATCACGGCTCCTGCGGCACTCGTACAAACATGGGACATCTGTCTTGGGTTACTTCAGTCATCTGAACTTAGTAAGCGCAGTGACCACCGATACACTTGACATGAACTGTGTTTAACGAGTCTGCTCTGCTGCTGTAAAGTTGCAAAGTTATCCTGAGCAGAAGAACCCATTCTGGTGTCCTCTCTGTGCCTCAGCCAAGGCAGATCATTCCTGATGAGCTCACAAAAACGAATAGAGAAGTCTCAGTTGCGCCCGAGCAGTTTTAGAGATGTCCCCTAAGCGAGCCAACACCTTGAAAAAGCGCAGTACAGAGAAGGCACTTTGGAATATGGTCAAGAGTTGCACTGCTTCATGTCAGCCGTTAGCGCAACGCACAGAGGGAGTTAAAATAAGTATATAAAAACACTATTTTCCCTTCAAATGGATGATCTTTTCGTTATCAAAGCGAATGCGCAATTTACAGAGGAAGCAACAGAGAAATCCTTCCATATTCGCGTGGCGCCCGCAGAAGCACCTCTGTAGGGCATAAGCAATGCAATGCATCAGTATTTGTCTGTAGAGCTGTTAGAGACGCCTAAACTGATTATTTGCTGTTTCTAGTGGCTCCTACTTCATATTCCATGACGACCTTGAAAATGAGTTGCAGCTGCGCGTTGCTGCTGGCGAAGTGGTAGCCGGCCCAGCGAACCAAATGGTATATTTTTTTCTGCAAAGTCACGCAAGGGAAAGTCAGAGTCGACACACTGGTGGCTGGTCTGTTCTCTGTGTAAAGAGACCTTGAGGCTTCACAGCTCTAGCAGAACGATGACTGATCTGCCGCACCTTCTGCTGCGCCGCTGCAGATGTCTTTCTCCGTAGGCGACACAAGTCGTTCGCCATTGCCAAGCCAAAGCCAAGGATACCTCCAAAGAAAAATCCAACTAGCATCATGAACGGCCCCCATGGCATGAGAAGCACGACAAAGCCTGCACAGACCGACAATTTCGACATTGCACTGATGAGGCCCCGATGAGCTCTCACAAGGTATTCTAAGTATTTCACAAGTAAGAAAACCCCTAAAGGGATGGAAAATGCAGATTCCAAGAATGGCGCACCTCCCGCCATGTTCACTGTCCACTCGGTTGTCGTTGAACGGAACGGAAAAAGGCTCTGTGCTCTTCTCGAGTACGCCAATTCAAATTCCTCGCATTCAGGGATATCTGCAGCATCCTGTCCAGCACGTGAAGCCCAATACTTCAAGTACCTGCAGAGTTGCAAAAAAGGCAATTTGTGCTCATGCCAATCTGCACCGGTGGCGCCTTTGCACAAACAGAAATCGAGCATTCAGACTTCATCGTGATTCTCCTGCACATATGGCTGTAGGAAACCAGCATCCAAAGGCTTTTCCGAGCATATTAATGTGATTCACCCTCTAGGAACTGCAGAACTCGCTATGTTTTCCATTGCCTTTTTAGACAAAGGGCTGCCGCTCGGGCTGCAGGTGTTTCTCGCGACACTGCGTCCACCCCCAATGCAGATGCTGCTGCAAGAGTCATTTCTTTCATTTTCTGGCGTGACCTGCTTGGGAGGCACATGGCTGGCTGTCGGTGGGGTCTGCGTTTGGCCCTTATCCGATTCTGCTCCATTGTGAAGCGGTTCCTCGGAGTGAATGACAATGCGACAAGGTGACGGCGCACTTAGTTCATTCGCGCCTTTCTTCATCGTCAAATTGTCCTTGAGGAAAAAGCAAGCAGAGCAGCAGCAAGATGAGTGTTTCCAGCGGCTGCTGGATTATCGTTACACACACTTTCGGCTATTTGCAGTGACACTGCCGTCCTCATTTCTGGGCAGAGACAAAGCAGGAAAGACGAAGCCTTTCAAGAGATACAGTAGTGAGGCGCCTAGCGCAGTAATTCCTTCATACATACACGCACTGTTCGCTTCTTGACAATGGCGCTAACGACCAAAGCTCAAAAAACTTCGGGATTCTTACCTTTTGAGAAAATCTTGGTCTTAGCTACAAGCCGGACCAGCGTAGTCCACCTCGGAAGGCATCCAATGACGAAGTTACTCCGTAAATCCACATGTCGTGGCCCCTCAAGTATTGAAAAGAGTCGAGGATGACGCCTCTTAGGCAATTGTAGAAGCCATCCCATTCAGCAGAAATTCACACGAAACCTTGAATCGGACTCAAAATGGCCGCATGTTCTGGTGCTGTCGAATTCGCATTGCGTCAATAAAAGCAAACTCGTGTTTTTTCGTACTATGATCTCCAGCGGAGTGGGGTATTCTAGGAGAAAAACACATGCGCTCCCCGTAGAGCTTCAGAAAAACAGTCCGGAGCATTAGTAGACTCTATTTCGGGTCATTTAATATCAAGGAACTAGGGGAATAGCTGAAGGGACAACGAATGCTAACACAAATATCGAAACAACCACCGGTGCCGTCTCTTCGAGTCACCGCGAACTTCCACCAAAAAACACGAGGCTCCAGCCTCACTTAATTAATTATTACTCAAAAACGGATAAACCATTCCTGAATAGAGCGAATTTTGGCCCCAACTCTGCAATTTTTCCAGTTGCATGTGGCGGCTGTCAAAACTATGATGCGAGCCTACTACGTCGGTTTCACGTTCACGCAATTTTCGCCTACTTGATGACGTTGAATAAATGGTTGAAAATAGCAAATATAGCCTTTTTCCTGCGAGGACCAGATATTGCGCTTATTTTTTCTGTTCGAGAAGCCCAAGAAAAAGAGCTCTGTGTTACTGCGTGCCCTTCGCTCCCTTGGTAAGATCAGTGAGCCACAATCTCAGTCAGTCTCTAGCTACCTTGAAAGTGAACGCGTTTGAGGAAAAGATGAATTCTGGATCTACTGGGTTCCTAATGTGTGTAACTCTGATACAAGCAGAGTTCACCGCCAGAAGCCACACACCAAGAACATACAAATTTATTCTAAAAGCCTAGTGACTAGTGAACTTTCCGGCCTCTTTGCCAGATGAGCTCCGCGTTCCTCAAGTCCCGGCCTTCTTATTATGGAAGTGCATAAGTTATTCCGCTCCTTGACTGGTGCCAAGGCTCATCATGGCTTCGCTGCTGGCAGTGCACATATTCCCCGCTAGTTCAAACTGTGAAAGCGAAGCTGCAATAGACTTCTTTAAAGAAGTTCCATAGGTCCAATGACCTCCCGAATGAGCTATGCCACTGCAGAAGTCACGCATGGCACGATCAATATGCTCCTCATCCCGTTTTCACTTACTAAGAGAAGTTTATGATGGCACGGCAGCTAGGAAAAGTCTGAGAACTACAGCAACTCATAGGCAGACCCATTTTAAGGGAGTGTCTAAGAGTCGAGCACTTGTCTCTTTTGTGTATGAAAGACAAATTTGCCGACACGAGTAGCAGCTCCTTGCATGGCAAGGAACCAGCAGCGCTTATAAAAGAGTTTTGAGATACAAAAATCATTACAAAGATTCTTTTTACGCTCTTAGGAGAGCATTGTGTGCAATTTTGTGGCAAGCTTTGAGGCTGCACTTTTTGCAGCCGAGATCCACATGAGTGCGGCTTTTAGCTAGTAATACCGACACAATCACTATAGGAACCTCTGACGGTGATTCAGAGGCTATCAATGCTCGAAGTGTGACCTTCACTCAGATTGATACCCACCCAGTCCATCTTGACTGTGGAGGTGGTTGGGAATAGCAGAACGTAAGAAGAGAAGGTCTAGGAAATGAAGTCCAAATGGGCCTGTATCTTGCTCATGGAGGACTCGCTGTTGCGCCCGTGTATACCCTGAATTGCTTGTATGGAATTTTGCGGTAATGCGTGATAACGATGTATGGACTTACCACTAAGTATGCCCGCAATGCAAGTCGTGGATCATTAA
Source organism: Eimeria tenella (assembly GCF_000499545.2). NCBI lineage: Eukaryota > Apicomplexa > Conoidasida > Eucoccidiorida > Eimeriidae > Eimeria > Eimeria tenella. The sequence goes on from NW_013543418.1 coordinate 151,270, forward strand.
TGTCATCAAGCAGCCGAGGCTTCAAAGCTGCTAAAATAGGTTCAGCCTGTGCGCCGTCTAATATTGAGTTTAGGTGGGAAACCAAGATGGCCGAGGGCTTCTTACGAGGCTGATTATGTCTGGTCCCAGCAAAGATATGAGTATCTCTCGTAGAGCTGCTCTCAGCATGATGTGCTGACGGCTGTACGAAAAGATGAATACGGAGAGAGCGAGGAGCCCTGTTTGGGAATGGGCTGTAAACACGTTGTTGTTCAGGCGACTGGCGCTGCAGTTTCTTACTGCAGTCAATCAAGCTGTTGCAGTGCAAAAAAGCAAGGAGGCGACCGCAAGTTTCTCGGTCAAGCAGCAGCTCTTCACGAACGTTGAAGAGCTGCTTCGTCAAATATTCGAAAGCAGCAATATGAAGGAAGTCCAGTATATCCAGAGCAGTGGCTCTCTGTAAATGCTGAGCACATGAGGTCAAAGGTTCTAAAACGGAGTATAGCGGTGGGGCCGTACGCTAAACGAGAAGTCTTCAGTAGAGCTCAGGCACGCGAACACTGCAGTTTCCAGCCAGGCTAGCATCTGCGGCGCGCAGGTGTGTTCGAGATTCATCATTTTCTGTTTTGGCCGCGCAGAGTCGGTGCAGCTGGTTGAGAGTGGCGAAGGCTAAAGTTGGACCCACTAGGAAGTCCTCGTGGTCCGCTTCGTTGCTCTGGGACTCAAACTGAAGCGCCAACACTCCTAAGCTTCAGTGGTGCCAGCGAAGGAGGGCTGCAGCTTTCGACGCGTACCTGCGCAGTGAGTTTGAGGCAGCAACTCGCCAAGACTTGGGGGACGTCTTCCTTGGGCACCGTTGCCAGTGCATCTTGGACGATTGCGAAGCAGCGCGGGTCGCCGAAGAGCGCCGCGAGAGCCTCGCAGGCCTGAAGAGGCAGTTGTGCGCAGAGTCGAAGCAGCCAAGTTCAGGCGCACGAACTCACCTTGAATGCTGCGCGTTCCCCGTTTACGAACTGCAGCTTTCGGGCCACCAAAAAGATCCAGGCTTTCACATCGAGGAAGTCGCCGCGCGTGAGACCCAGCGCCGTCAAAGCCGCCTGCGGAACTGCATGCGACGACGGCGTGTCTTCCCACGTGGAGCGGAAACTCCGCAGAAACCGAGGGTCCAGTTCGCCGGTCATGTCGGCGCGAAGCAAGTGGGTTCGTCTTGTCAGTTAAAAGCTCTGTTAGATTGCGACAGTGCGGTATCCTTTCATCATAGCAGCGCGGAAAAGCAGAAAAGGAAAAGTGAACGGCGTTCAACCGGCGCTGTACGGTCTGCGGTGTACAGACCGAGGACGAGATCTGCCCGCGCTGTCTTCGTCATTTCAAATTCAGCCAACGCAACGGACCGGCCGGAGCAAAAGGAAGTCACGATGTTCTTTCATTTCATTTAAAAATGAAGTTTCCCCCGTCGCCAAGATGAAACTCCCCAGGATCCACAGAAATCCTTTCGCGCTACTTTTGATTCGCTTTCTTAACCCCTTTGATTCATCTTTTTCACTGACACATTCGAAACCGCTCACATTAGAATTCACGTCCTTTCATTCACCCCACTCAATAACTTAGACGAAATCGCTAAGCTCGTAAGCTTGTCAGCTGTACTTCGCCCACCTTAGGTTAGCGATCAGTAACCCAGATTTGCACGGCATTTTGTATTGTCGCTTGCTTCTCGACCACCAATTCACGTAGTGCATTCATGGGAATGCGACATCTCACCCAGCCATATAGCTTCTTTTACCACTGAGAAAAGCTGCAACTCAACTTTTTCTGAGGTATACGGCTGTTTCAATAGAATTCTCGCAGCGGATGGCTCCGTTTCCCTCTAGCATGTGGGGTGGTGCTGCTTCACTTAGCGTCTAGCCCTGCCCAATTTTGCAGCTAATCTGCAAGATGGGACACGTGCGTACGTTTTCAAAGGCGCTAAAGGCAATACCTGCTGCAGCTGCGTCTCCAGTGCCCCACCCCCCACGGACGCACCTCAGCGAGAATCACGGCTCAGTAGAGAGTTAAATGCTAAAAGATCTAGCAGTCAAATGCACTGCTTTCTAAAGCGCACCCTCAGGCGCCAGTTCTGTGCAAATTATAAATCGGTTGCACCGCACTGGATTAAAAAGTGCAGGCAGGGGAAGAGCACTTGGGAAGCATCTGACACTGCAGCGGTGGTGCGACGTTTCAGATCGTGTGTTGCCTCGGTTGATCAAACGCAATACAGTCGGGTATCGCAGTCTCCCACTTTGGTGAGTCGGTGACACAGACCTCGGCGCCACGAGAGGGAGAACCTCGCAACTAGCAGGGTGCAGCAGATGGAAAGCTCTTGCCAAACTAAGTGGGACTGCCCAGGGTTAAACGCAGCGAATGCGCAGCTGCATCAGCGGCCTGCGCACTATGTGGATGCACAAAAAACGAGCAGCTCAAGCACTCCCCATTCTTCTTCGCGCGCACTACCGCGTCCGCCGCGCCCGTAAATTGTCTGTCGCCACGCCTGCACAGCGCAGGCCCTTGGGGCCGTTGGCTCGCGCCGTGGGTCGCGAGGGCAGCGCGGGCTGTCTGTGCCGCGGCAGCTGCTGCTGGCCGGCTGGTGGGGGGGCCCCCTCTGCGGGCCGGGGGGCCCCCCTGGCTGGGGGTCCCGCGGCGGCGCCCATCCTCGCGGCCTTGGCCTGCCTTCGCTGCGCGCCGCCGTGGTGGCTCAGAGGGGGGATGGAGCACTCGCGGCGCAGCCCGCGCCGCGAGGAAGCTGCAATGACTTCGCCGGCCTCGGAGGCGGGCTGCTGCTGCAGCTGCTGCTGCTGCAGCTCCTTGGCTGCGGCCGCGCCAGCGGCCCCGCCCTGCGGCGGAGTCCGCGGGGCCTCCTCCGTCTTGACGGCCTCCGCGGCGCGCCGGCGCTGGCGCTTGGCGCCGCTCTCAAGTCCCTGGCCCGGCCTGTCGTGCAGCGCGAAGTAGCCCAGCGCCGAGCTGGGCACCTCGAGCAGCGCCACTCGCCCGTGGTTCCGCCAGTAATTCACGAAGCGGGACAAACTGATTCCTGAAAATTGCCACGCGCCCGCGACGTTTCGCACGCTGCTGCAGCGGCAGCTGCGGAACGCAGCAGGCAGCACACGCAGCGCACAGCGGCGGCTCAGCAGGCCGCGGAATCTCGCCTCCGGGCCGGCGAAAACGCACTGACATTTGCAAACAAAGTTTAAAATGCAAACTAAAGCAAATGGGAGCAAAGATTCGAGCGGATCGCGGGTCGCATTGGCCTACGGCGCCTTGGGGTGGTCGATGTGGCTGCCGCCGTCGAGCGGCGTTTCCCAGTGTCTGGACATGCAAAGCTGCGTCTTCATGAACGCCGTGGCGTCTCGAGGAAACAAAAACATGCTTTCTTGCGTGCAGCTGATGAGGCGGTTGGCCACGGGGGTCTTCGAAGGCGACAGAGAGTCTTTGTTCAAAGAGCTCGGCACCATTTGCTGGCTCGACGCGAACCCGTAGGCAAACAGCCGCAGAGACAGAGTCCGCATTATCACCTCCGACACCTCCGCGGGCAGCGAGCGCCGGCACCTGCCCCACCCGCCCGCAGCAGCAGCACAAGCTCGCGCAATCACAGCACAGCAGCAGCAGCAGCGGCAGCAGCAGCAGGTGCGGAAGCGCTCCCGGCTCTGACCAGCTGCAGCAGGCGCTGCTGGTGCAGCCCCGGCGGCTGTGCCGCGCAGGGGGAGCCGCAGGCGCTGCAGCTGCTGCTGCAGTGGGGGTCATCCGCAGCAGCACCCGCACCCTTATCCGCAGCAGCAGCAGGAAGCTGTTTCTCACCAGATGGCGCGTACGGAGCGCTCGACGGGGTCGACGACCTCGACGATGCCGCCGGCGACGGGGCAGTAGTGGGGCCCCTGGGGGCCCTTGAGGGGCCCCTGGGGGCCCCCCAGGGGCCCCTGGGGGGCCTCGACGAGCACGAGAACGAAGCCCGCCACGCTCTGGCTCGAGAGCATCTGGCGAAGCCCCTCGACCTGCTGCTCCGCGCGCGCAGCGTCGGGCTGCTCCGTGGCGGCGTCGAGGGGGTTCGAACGCGTGTGGGAGGCGGACTTGTTCTTGGTGACTTTTTCGCAAATGCCGCGGATTGTTGCTGCTGCTTCGCCCGCGGGCAGCGGCAGCCGCAGCAGAAAGGGACGCAGGTGCAGGCTCGCGAACACCGCGTCCGTCGCCTCCCCGATCTCCTGCAGACTCGACTGCGACGCCATCTCAGCAGCAGCAGCAGCAGCAGCAGCGGCGGCGGCGGCGGCGGCAGAGGCGTCCTGCTGCTGCGCCTGCAGCTTCTCCTCTTTCCGAGAACTGCGCCCTCCCTCTTTCCAAATTCAGCTTCGATCCATAGCGCCGGCTGCTGCCACGCCTGGAGCCTCTTCGCTCGCCGCACGCAGCAGCAGCGCAGCAGCAGCAGCAGCAGCAGCAGCGGCGGCGCGAACTAACGGCGCGCGCCAGCCCAAACACCCGCAACACTGACGCCCAGGTGTTTCCTTTCCTCCTAATGCGCCCTAAAAAGCGGAGAAGCAGCGAAGCCGCGGGATCAACGGGAAACCGCTGCTGCCTTTTCGCCGAGCTCCCGAAACCTCCCGGACCACTCCTGCATGCGAACGCCCGGTCGCCCTGCAAATCTCCTCCAACCGCCTCACAAATCCGGAATCCAAAAACGAAAACCCTTTTTTAGTCAAGGGCTTGAAAATTCTGACCGCCTGCTGCACGCGGAAGCAGCAAAGCGCCCAGCTCGCGTGCTCGCCTTTCGCTTCGCAACGTCCTGCCCCGGATGCCCAACGCGAAAGCTTCTCGGCTTTCTTTCTTCGAGACGAAACCAGCGAACCAAAGTAACTCTTCATCTATTTAAATTGCCCATTTTGCAAATTCATTGAACGTAGACCCCGTCTAAGCCGCAGATCGACATCCGACCACAAGGCAACTGGAACGCCGCAGCAGCCGCGTGGGGGGCCCGGCGCCTAAGACCACGACTCCACAGACAGCCTTTCCTTTCTTTCTTCCGGCAGTTTAATATTTGACTGCTTATTTATAAACTGCTAAAAGCCTCGAAAACGCTCCGGACTGCAACCGACTGCGAAGAAGCTTCGAGCGCTGCAGGCAGGCGGAATGCCGGGTGCCATCCCGTGAGCAACGCCTACAGCTGCATTTCCAAAGCGAAACCACTTCAATTCGAGCATTCCAAATGCAAATACAATCATATATTCGCAGTGCGGACAAGCGCTTCGGCAGTTCCAGACTCTCCTAATTAACAATCCCTGAGATCTTGAGCCGAGTACTGTCAGCCGCACTTGCTTGCAGTGCATGGCATCGCGTTCGCGCGGGTTCTCGTTAGACAGTTGTCCACTTTTCAAATATTTAATTATTAAAAATAAACGGAGTTGTATTTTGCCTTCTTGAAGTAGCGCGGACGTTCGCCGCGAGAACAGAACGAGCAGGTAGCACTTGCACAACTACAGCCAGCCGGCAAGACGGGATTGAAGCTTCCAGTTTCAAAAGGAATTTAATTATTATTAATTTGTATTGGCTTTTTTATTTAAGAATTTGGCGAGACAGTAGCTTGGGCTGCGTTGGATGTGGTGCAGGCACCTCATGCACACAGGCATCCACTGGGTTTCTTTCCACAGTAGGGAGCTGCTGCAGTTTCCCCCCAAGTTTAGCTTGTTTGACTCTATAACAAATCTCCTCCTTTTGAATATTCAAAAGAGACTGCTGCAGCTGAAGTTCGCGGTGAATTCCGCTGGATTCTGAACAGTTTCCTCGTGAAGTGCAGCACTTCAACTTCAGCTGATCTACTTGTGGTTTCGCCAGCAACTGGCCTCCCCTGCATTATCTTTTGCAAAATATGAAGGCCAGTTGGCTGCAGCTTTGCACTGCTGGAAAAGCCCGAACAGATTACCGCCACAAGAACAGACATGCAGCAGAAAGCTCTTGTTTCCAATCAGAAAGAGAAGAATAGCCCAGTGGAGGAGCTGGAATAAATAAAACTCTGACACTTTTAAGCTTTTTATTTCAAATAAAACTCCGAAACTTCTGAGTTTTGTATTTCAAAGAGCCCAAGGACTCTTGCAAATGCAGAGCTTCGCTTCCATACTGCATTGTGCAGCAGCAGCACGAGCTGCTGCTTCAAAGCAGCCTATCTTAAATTTTTGCTGCCTTTATTTCGTATTCTTCACTTCTGTGAAAAGGGGCTGGAGCTGAAACCCTTAAAGATGAAACAAGAGGTACTGCAGCCCCCGAAGACACAGTTGAAGTAGATGCAGATCAGCCGAGGCAGAAGCGTTTCTGAGGTGTTCTGCCTATTTTCTAATTTAAAAACATAAATGACTTTTTCTTCAGCAGTTTAATTCTCGAGTTGCTTCCTAAAAGAAATGGAAAAGAATGGAAAGCGAACGCTGGGCTGCATAGATGCAACAGTGGGAAACATGAATGTGAAAGGAAACCCAAGACTGATAGCTTTTACTCCTCGTTACATTTCTTCATGAGTTTCACAATCGGCTTTTCTTCATGAAAACATGAAATACAAAATAAAGGCAGCAAGAACTGCACAGAGGCTATTTTGAACAGCAAACTCCTGCTGCTGGTTTCGGCAAAGTTGCACGAAAAGCCTAAGAGGAAAGCCAACGGGCTCTGGCCTTTTGTACTGGCAGACAAAGAAAGACTTATTAATAAACCTTGCAAGTCCTAGGAGCAGCAGCTTCCTGCCAGCGGCCACGCAGTTCTGCTGCAGCAGCAAATGGCTGCTGCGGCGGAAAGCTGCGGTGGCCCCCCAGAGAATTTGGTAAGGGCTACTCGGCTCTAACAAAAGTAATAATAATAATAGTAATAATAATAATCTGGAGCCAAAAGTATTCCAGAAATGCTCAAGAACAACGGCGTCCGACAGCGGAGTCAAATGCCTTGAAGGGAAAGACGCAGCAGAGAAAGCCGCACTTGCATTTCTGCTGCAGAACACATTTGCTGCAGTTTTCTAATTCTAGAATTTGAAATTTAAACAATGGAAGACAACAACAAATATGATTAATATTTTCTGCGGCAGAAACTCCAGATCTGCAGCAAAAGCAGCAAATATGCACTTCAGCTCGCAAGGTGTATCTGTTTTATTCCATTTTTGAACATTTTTAAGCATTTTCTTTTAATTATTTTTTAATCTGGTGATTCTCTGATCATTATTGTCTTCATTTATTTCCTGTTTCCTTTCTTTCAGGCTCAAAAGCAGCTCATTTCGCTCAAATTCAACTTTTCTGATGTGCTGCATGCGCAGACTTTTCCCTCCCCCTCTTCGCCCCGAACTCTTTCAACTCTTTAATATTCCCCAAATTCGGTCTTGTGTTTTTTTTTCTTTGTGCAAAATCAGCGGAAAGGCTTTTTCTCTTTTTCCAAAATCAACCGAAAAGCTCTTGTATGCAGAAATCAATAAATGCTGATTCATCTTATTTGTTTTTGCTGCTTCTTTCAGCTGTTTTATTTTAATTTATTTCTTATTTCCCTCTTTGTGTTTTATGTTTTCACTTTTGAAGGGCGTGCGACTGCTGCGGACTCGCTCGCTGCTGCTGCTGCTGCTGCTGCGTCTCATCGTGTGAATCGCTGCTTCATTTTGCTGCAGCTTGATTGCATTTAAGACAAATTATCCTTTTAAATGAATTAAAGAAGAAGTGGCAATTAAAATAAATGGTCTTTTAATAAAATTGAAGAAGAGAATGGAGCGAAAGAAATACTTCTTATGCATGCGCTTTAGCCCACTCAGCCGCTGCAGCAGCAAAAGAAAACAGAAAGCTGCAGCTGTTTCTTTTTCTCTGCAGCAAACAGCAAATTGAATTCAAGTTTGAAAATAAAAACAAAAGCTGCAGCTTTTCTCTTTTGTCTTCAGCAATTTGAATTGAACTTTCAAAAAGGCTTTTGCGGCTGCACTTCTTGTGCATTTGCTGCTTCTTTAATAGATGATTCATCAATTAAATGGCATTTATTCTGCATGCAGCACTTGCTTTGCTGCTGCTGCTGCTGCTGCTGCATGCACAGATCTGCATCAGACACCAGCACTCCTGGCGAGGGACACTTACGAACATTTCAGCATTTTGATTTATTTAAACGATTTGTCTTTTCCTCCCTGTGAGTCTTTAATGAGGTATATGGCAGCAAATAAAGCCCGCAGCAGCAGCAGCAGCAGCAGCAGCAGCAGCACGGAGTGAAGACACGAACTTCTGCCGAAGGCTCCGGGTGGGTGGCAAGTTCGTCGAGCTAGGCTGCGTGTAACAGCTCTATGCTTTTTAAAATAAATAAAATTATATAAATGAAATCAAATAATGAGATAAATTAAATGAAACTGATTAAGTGAAGTGACCGAAGAAGAACGCGGCGCGTGGAAGGCAGCTAACGCGTCAAGCCGAATGCCCCAAACGGACTCTGTCTGAAGACGCTGCAAGACAGTCTCGAAAGAAGAAGTGTAGTTATAATGAAATTGCAAAACAAAGTAAATAAATATAATTCAGTTCAACATTATTGTTTGTTTTCCGTCAGATCTGAGCGCCGAGTGCCGCCTTCGTCGTCGCTGTTGACCAGCGCCGAAACACCTGCGGGCCAACCGCTACGAGGGGCAAAGCCACGAAATAAAGGAGCAATTAAAGGAAGATATTATTGTAAATTGAAAATAAACAAAAAGAAAAATATGTAAAGCTGCGGAGATTCTCAGCGCCTCCTGAACTGGCCAGGGCGGAAAGCGACCGGGACTGCGGCAGACCAGCGGGCGTCCGCTGGCTGTGGGTCTTTTCGTACACTGCATGTCTGCGGAATAATTGAATTCTGCAGCAAATGAGTTCAACTGTTTTCATTATTTATTATTGTTCACCAACTCCGCAGTTTCCCGAAGAAGATCGCCCATGATCGCCCGCCGTTTCGGGTGGCGGCGGGTGAGCCCTTGCAGTGTACGCGCAGTTCGCGCGATCAGCGGCGAATCTGCGGCTGCAGTCTCGCCAAAACTATTTTATTTTGCATTTTTTGAAGAGTAAATCCCTTTTAAGCCTCAGATCAGAGGGATCAAGCCCGTGTCGGTGCGGCTTCCACCCCGCCGCCAGCGGCACTCCCGGGAAACTTGAACACAGGAGCCTGCGGCGTCTGCGAGCGACGCCACTGCAGCTGCCGATGATGAAGAGAACAAAATGCATTTTAAAATGCTTTAAGAACTCCAAAACTTGTTTTTGAATTTACTTCCGGCCCCCGAAATGGACCCGCCAGTGCACTCCTGGTGGCGTCCCTACGAGGGCAGGCCTCACCCCCACAGCCCCTCGGGCTTCGCCTCTGCAGTGCAGAGCTGCCGCGGCTCCTCTCTGTCTCTCGAGTCGGTGCATGAGTTCGTCGAGCCCTCAGCAGCAGCAGCAGCAGCAGCAGCAGCAGATGCTGCTGCTGCAGTGGACAGCGGCTTGCCTTCCTTCAGGCCCGGCTGCAGGGACCAGTTCGAAGGGCCCACAGAAGAGCCCCCGGACTCTCCGATGACCTTCAGAAATGCCTTTCACGCAGCCCAAGCCGCAGGCAGCAACCGGCAGCAGCAGCAGCAGCAGCAGCAGCAGCAGCGGGGAGGCGGCGCTGCGCCAGTGGCGCAGCAGCTGCGGGCAAACGAACACAAGATGGACCGGCTGGACCGCGTGGAAGAGATTTTGCAAAAGTTAATTTTGGAGGCGAAGATTTTGAGAGAAGAAAATGTGAAGCTGCGGAGCGCGAAGGCGCGGGCGGGGGACTCGCTGGGGTGTACGTACACCGCAGCAGCAGCAGGCCCCAGCAGCAGCAGCAGCAGCAGGGCGGAAGTGGAAAGGGAAGTGGGGAGACTGCGGCAGAAGCTGAAGGAACAGGAAAAGGAGCTGCAGCTGCTCAGAGAGATCAACCAAATGAGCAGCTGCTTGAGTGACGAGGCCTACACTAGTGAGCTCGCCCACCTGCTGCTGCTGCTGCTGCTGCTGCTGCTGCTGCTGCTGCAGGTCCTCCGCAGCAGCAGACGCTGAGTAGACCTAAAAGGCTTTTGAATTCATGCGCAAACGCCAACAGCCTCAAGGCCCAGTAGGCGAATATGTGGAGAAATATGCATTGTTAATATAAATAAATAAATATGTACATAAATATATATATATGTTTATTTGTGTGCATATATTTGCATGCAGTTATTAACATTAATAAATATATATATACCGAAAAATATAGAATTATATCAATTTATGCGTGCATATTTGCATGCAGCATATAAACAGATGCATGCGCCTGTCTGGCGTTTAGAATATCTTTGAATGCTCTCCTAAAAGTATATTAATGAGTTTAAATTAACGTTTTTGAACAAAGATCTGAAAAGCATTTAAAACGGTTCTGAAAGTGTTGAAAACGAAAAGTTGAATTTGAACGACACGGCGCGTTCGGGTGTACGTACAGCTCTGGCGATGGGAGGCACTGCGGAGGAAGCGGAATCGGAAGACTTCGTTTCCGAGGATGTTTCGGAGTTGCAAAGGCTTTTAAAAATGCGAAAAGAAGAAATAAAAAGAGAAATAAAAGAAAATGAAACTGCAAAAAGTGAAATTCAACTTCTGAGGGCCCAGCAGGCGAGCGCCAGGAAAGAGGTGATCTGCTGCTGCAGCAGCTGCAGCCGACTTGAACGAAACTTAAATAAAAAAGCAGAAGTTGAATATTTTGTTTTAAAAATTGTTTGCAGACAAATGTTCTCTTTTTCAATCCAATTAGCTGCACTTCTTTCTCGAAACTGCTGCCACTTTGCTGCTTCTCAGCTGCAGCAGCTCAGGGAGGAGTGCGGCCGCCTGAAGGGGGAGCTGCAGCAGCAGCAGCAGCAGCGCGCTGCCTGCGCAGCAGCAGCAGCCAAGTTCGGCGCAGCAGCAGCAGCAGCAGCAGCAAGAGGCGAAGAAGACAGCAGAATCCAACAAGTCGAAATCCTCAAAGAAAAACTCGAGACAGAAATCACCGCCGAAAGAAAACTAAACGCCGACTTGAGGGCAGACAAGACTGAGGCCCAAGTCAGACACGGGGGGCTAGGGTTTAGGGTTTAGGGTTTAGGGTTTGGGGTTTGAGGTTTAGGGGGTAGAGTTGTGGCAGACAACAAGCAGTGAGCAGGCGGTCTTCAGGGTTTAGTTCTTAGGGTTTAGGGTTTACAGTTACGGCTGGCGTTAGCAGCGAGTAACCAGCAATTAGGGTTTAGGGTTTAGGGTCTAGGGTTTGGCGCACGGCAGCTGAGGGGATTTCGGGTTTGTTCTCGTGTACAGACACCGCTGAGTGTGTTTAAAATGAAACAAAGTGGATGAATTAAAATTAATTTAAATGAATTAAAGTGGTTTCAAATGGTTTAAAAGGGTTTAAAATGAATTAAACTGGTTTAAACTGGTTTAAAATGGTTTAAAATGAATTAAAATGGCATAAAATGGTCTAAAGTGAGTTTAAATGGCTTAAAATGAATTAAAACGGTTTAAAATGGTTTAAAATGAATTAAAATGGCATAAAATGATTTAAAATCAATTAAAATGGTTTGAAATGGATTACAAGAAGGCAAACTTTTGCTGCTTGCTCAGCTGGAGCTGAGTCGGCTGCGGCGCGCGTGGCGGCTGGCGGAGGCGCAGCAGCAAAAGGGAAAAGAAGTGCTGCAGCAAAAGGAGAAGGAGCTGCTGCTGCTGCTGCAGCAGCTGGAGTGCATGGCCACTGAGCGGGACAAGTTTGTCAGCAAAGTGCAGCAGCAAAGAGAGCTGCTGCAGCGCTGCCGCAGTTATATTTTATTTCTGGAGAAGATCATCAAAGACCTCAAGCGCCACATCGTCGCCCAAGCTGTACATACACCCCAGCTGCCCCCAGCAGCCGCAGCAGCAGCAGCAGCAGCAGCAGCAGCGAAGGAGACGCGCCTCGCGCCCTCCCGCAAGCAGCACGCGAAGAAAACGGAGCAGCAGCACAGCAGCAGTCAAACTGACAAGGCCAAGAGGGGCCCTGCGTGGGGTAGAGAGGCAGCAGCAGCAGCATCTGCTGCTGCTGCTGCCTCTCTACCCCACGCAGGGCCCCTCTTGGCCTTGTCAGTTTGACTGCTGCTGTGCTGCTGCTCCGTTTTCTTCGCGTGCTGCTTGCGGGAGGGCGAGAGGCGCGTCTCCTTCGCTGCTGCTGCTGCTGCTGCTGCAGCTGCGGCTGCTGGGGGCAGCTGGGGTGTATGTACAGCTTGGG
>NW_013543418.1:163573-171073 GCF_000499545.2 Eimeria tenella
TGCTGCTGCTGCTGCTGCTGCTGCTGCTGACTGCGAGCCCCTGGCGGCTGTTGGCTACCGACTCACCCCTTTGCCCTTCAGCCCGTATGAGAGCAGATGCGCCAGCAGCAGGGCCAGCAGCAGCAGCAGCAGCAGCAGCAGCAGCAGCAAGGGCTGCTGGGAGGAGGACAAAGGGTCTATAGAGCACCTGAAACAGCTGATGCAGAAGGCAGCAGCAGAAATCCGAGCAACAGCAGCAGCAGCAGAGAGACACAAAAAGATGAAACAAAAAGCAGCAGCAAAAAGAGACAGCAAATCCAACTCTCCAAACTCCAGGGGGGCCCCCTCGCTGCTGCTGGACACTTCCCTTCCAGGGGCCCCCAGGGGCTCCTCGAGGGGCCCCAAGAGGGCCCCCTCGGGGGACCAGTCCCTTGGCCGCGCTGACAGCAGCAGCAGCAGCAGCAGCAGCAGCGGCGGCGGCGGGGGGGAGGGGGCCGGGGGTTTAGGGTTTGATGGTTTGACATTTGGAGTGGAAAGGGCTTTTGAATCTTTGCTGGAAGAAGAAGAAGAAATAAGAAGAGAAGAGAGGCGCGGGAGCAGCGGGTACAGCTTCAGCAGCAGCAGCAGCAGAGCAGCAGCAGCAACAGCAGCAGACAAACTCGCCCGGGACATTTCCATTCGGTTTCCTGCTGCTTTCAAGCGGCTGCAGAAGCACATTTATAAAGACAGAGGGGCACCTCGCCTCAATTAAATTAATTGTGAAAACAAATAAATAAGTTAATTGAATTTGCAGAAGCTGGGGTGTACCTACACCCCGCTGCAGCAGCCCGCTCCCGCAGCAGCAGCTGCCAGGTGCTGCTGCTGCAAGTAGGAGTCAAATAATAGAATTAGAAAGCATTAATGAATACTAAAATAAGAAAGTAGTTGCAAAACAATATAAGTGGAGAAAATTAGAGTTTAAAAGAAGTATATTACTCGCAAATATGCCCCAGGTTCGCTTGACTGCAGAGGCAAGGGTTTAGGGTTTAGGGTTTGGGTAAACTTTTGAATTAGAAATTGAAAGAAGTTCTTATTCAAGACTCTGCAGTTGAATTCACTTTTGAATTTTAAACTCAAGTTTTCGAACCAGGTTTTAATTCAAAGTCCCACTTAAATAAATTAAATGAATATTCAAATTTAAGATAAAAAATAACTCCAATTCTGCATTTGTTTTTGAAACTTTTCCAAACTTTCAAATTCAAGTTGAACTGAATCTTCAAAAAACTTCAAATTTGAATCAAAAGTTCACATTTAGGATTTAAATCAAGTATTGTTTCAAATGAAAGTTCCAATCAAATAAAATAATAAATATTCAAATTTAATTAATTAATTGGGGAAAAAAGTAAAAAGGATTTAATTTGAATTATCTGTCCCAACTGGAAGTTGAAGTTGTTAATTACTTATTAAAAATTAAAAATGAAATTCAAGTTTGCATTTTAAATGAAAGTTTGCATCAAATGTTTGAATGAAAATATTGAATTCAAGATTTGAACGAGTTGAATACTGCAACCCGCCAACAGTCCAATTGAACTCCAACTAAATTCTAATTGAATTATAATTAAATTATAATTAAATTAAAATTAAATTATGATTAAATTATAATTAAATTATAAACAAATATTTAATGAAAAAGGTCCAGTTGAATTTGAATTTGCGAAAGAACTTGATTGGAATTCAAGAGCGGGCGGGCAAAACTGGGCGTGGAAAGCTGCAGTTTTTTGCAAAACAAAAGCTCTTTGGGAATCAAAACTGTTTCTGAACGCGAAATAAGCTTTTAATTGAATTGCAATTGAGTTCTAATTGAAATAGAATTAACATTTAGTGAAAAGGTCCAGTTGAATTTGAGTTTCCGAAAGCACTTGATTGGATTCAAGAGCGGGCGGGCGCCTCTGGGGCAAAACTGGGCGTGGAAAGCTGCAGTTTTTTGCAAAACGAAAGCTCTTTGGGAATCAAAACTGTTTCTGAACGCAAAAGAAACTTTTATTTATTTATTTCACACATTCGGCAGCTGGACCTGCGCGACGTCCGCCAGAAACTGCTTCGCGTTCACCACGCTGCTGCCCCCCAGCAGTACAGACACCCCAGCGCTGCTGCTCAGCTCCTGCATTTCCCGCTCCTCTTGGTAAGTCGCTCCTCCAATCACAAAAACCAAAACCTAAATAATTAAACAGTTCAAAACTCTCCAACTTTCATTCAATTCTTCATTTCCTAAATGCCAAAATTCACCCAAGGTCGACGCTAAGATAAAACCAAACACTCACACACGCCACCCCAAATTTGCTTTGCTGCTTTTTTGCAAATTGAACTTTTTAACTTTATTATTATTATTATTATTATTATTATCATCACTATTACTATTATTATTATTACTATTATTATTATTACTATTATTACTATTATTATTATTATTATTATTACTATTATTATTATTATTTTTATTATTATTATTTTTATTATTATTATTATTGGTCTTGCTGCAGTTAACTGCCACACTAACTGCTCACCCCTAACCCCCCCAAACCCTAAACCCTAAACCCTAAACCCTAAACCCTTGTTGGCAAATAAACTTCTAAGAGGCACTTGCCGTCTGCAGTCCTTCTCTGGGGGCTGCTGCGGCTGTGGGGTTTTTGTTGGGGCCCAAAACAGCATAAGTGCTTTCTTTGAGTTTTCCTGAAAACAAAAATATTCAAAAAGAGAAATTTGAATTTAATTAATTCAAATTTCATTGATTCAAATTGTTGTTCTTTACAGGGGCTGTACATACACCGCAAACCCACACTCTCTTTCAAGTCCTAATGCATACACTTCACGCGGTGTACGTACACTCCAAAGTGCGGGTGCGTTCGTACTTATTAATATTTACTTATTAATATATATACTTCACAGAATAAATAATATATAAATCTATAAATCGAAACAATGTATATATCATAAAATAAATAAAATGTGGAGATTTACATGCATGCAAAAATAATAATAAAAGTTTGAAATATATTTTCAACAGTACAGCCCACAGCTCCATTCGCTGCCTTTTGCTTCTGCCATATACTGGCATCTTTCACTTATGAAATAGTTTAATTAATAATTAATTAGTGCAGCAGCAGCAGCAGCAGCAGCAGCTGCTGCTGCTGCTGCTGCTGACTCGCCTTTGATGAGGGACTCCACCACAGAACTCAAAAGGCTTTTGTGCTGTGTATAGACATTGGCCACTCCCTGCAGCAAAAGTGGAAAAGGAAAATAAATAAATTCAATTCCATTTGAAGAAAACAAATCATTTAAAAATGAACAAAATGACAAACAAATTAATTAATAATAAATAATAAATGAAGTAAATCAATAAACAAAAAAGAACCAAAAAGAAAACTGCCAATACACCTCAGGACAGCAGCAGAAGCAGCAGCTGCTGCTGCCACTGCAGCAGCAGCACAGCAGCAGTTGCTGCAGAACTGTACTTTGCTGCTGCTGCTGTTGCTGCCACTGCAGCAGCAGCAGCTGCAGTGGCAGCAGCAGCACAGCAGCAAATACAGTTCTGCAGCAACTAAAGACAATTAAGTAAATACCAAGTAGCTGGCAAACACTTAAAACAAATAATAAAACAAACAAAAAGCACAAAATAAATAAAATAAAATAAATAAAATAAAACACCTGAAGTCCCTTGGCGAGATTCTTTGCAACTTGCAGCAGCGATTTGTCTCTGAAGAGATCTTCAGATCTGCTGCTCTTGCTGGAGTACTGCAGCAGCAGCAGCAGCAGCAGCAGCGAGTCCCCAGGGAGGCCAGCAGCAGCTAATTCCTCCCGCACAGCTGCTACAGTCTCGCTGCCTTCGTATCTGAGCAGCAGCAGCAGCAGCAGCAAAAAGAAGCATTTCAGAAAAGGGAATTGAAGCAGCAGCAGCACCTAAGCAGCAGCAAAAACCATGAGCAGAAGTTGCTGCAGCAAAACAGCAGCAAGTGCTGCAGCAGCACCAAAGTTGCAGCAAATGCTGCGGCAGCAACAAAACAGCAGCAAATAATGCAGCAGCAGCAAGCACAGTAGACGCTGTAGCACTAGCAGCAGCAGCAGCAAGCACAGCAGCAGCTGCAGCAGCAGAAACAGCAAGCACAGTAGCAGCTATAGCAGCAGCAGCAGCAGCAGCAGCAGAAGCAGCCCTCGCCTGATGCAGTAGAGGAGCGCGAGTCTGAGTTTGTCTAAATTTGTGTTTTGTTTGTTTTGTATTTGGCTGCAGACTGCGGTGAAGTGCTGCTGCTGTTGCTTGCTGCTGCTGCTGCTGCTGCAGGCCAGGCTTTGCTCCAGCTCCGACAAGACCAGCAAATTCCTCTCCCGCACAATTCGAGACAATTCGCTTATCACTCCCACATGCTTAAACACAGAACCTGCAGCAGCAGCAGCAGCAGCAGCAGCAGCAGTAAGGGAGCAGCGGCAGCAGCAGTAGTAGGAGAGCAGCAGCAGCAGCAGTAGTAAGGCGGCAGCAGCAGCAGCAAAAACCGTAAAACGGCAAAAACAGCAGCAGAGGCGGTGGAAAGACCGCAGCAGCAGCAGCAGCAGCAAGACAACAGCAGCAGCAGCAGCTGCTGCTGCGCAGCAAAGCAGCAGCAGCAGCAAAGAACCCACTGGAAAGGCGGCGGCTCTCGGGGAGTTTTTCGACGAAGTCTTTGAGGGCCTCTAAGTTGGTCAAACTGCTGCTGGCCTTCGTCTGCAGCAAAACATGAAACTTGAATTTTGCAATTTGAATAAATTCATTTCTTGAATTAATTCCAACTAATTCAGAAATGAATTAATTCAATAAATGATTTAATTCGAATTCATTAAATGAATTCAAAAAGATATTCCGGAGGAGAAAAGAAAAGGAAACAAAGAAAGGAAGTGGAAATGAAAAGCTGCACAAGAACGCCGCGCGGCGTTCTCAGGTGGAAACTCGTCGAAAAAGGTCCTTTTCTCCCAAAATTGTTCGGAAAAAAGCCAAAAATAAACAAAAAAAGAAATTAAATTAAATTAAAAGAATAATAAGTCTTGAAAAGATAAAAGTCTGCGAGGTTTCCGGAAATCGGCGGAAAATTCCGGAAATAAACGCAAAGCCGCTGGCGGAAGTGGCGTGGAATTGGAGTTGAGTTGGAAACGCACTTCAAAAGGATTTTAAAACTTCAAAAGGATTTTAAAATGAAATAGATTCAAATTGTTCCTTTTAAATAACTCAAAAGGACAAATTAATTCTAGTAAACTCACTTTCTCTTGATACTCATTTACGTGCTGCTTCACCGCCACCCCCAGCTCCCCGAAGTTCGCCATGCAGTTCTGAGGTGTACGTACACCCCGGCGCGCCGGAGTTGCAAATGCAGCGGAAAGAATAAATCACTTTAATTTGCAATTCAGTTGAAAGGTAAATCATTTCAATTAGCAACTCAATTAAAACAATAAGTCTATTGAATTCATAAAGTTGGGAAAACAACTCATTAGACAAATCTTTCGTTATTTACCTACTAATTGTTTGATTTCATTCATTTAATTGTTTAATTATTTAATTAATTAATAGATTCGTCAATTATTAATTGATTGGAAAATTATCAAACGATTAATTAGCTAGTTAAAAAGTAATTAAGGATGGCTAGCTAGCTAGCTAGCTAGCCCGCCTAGCTAGTAACTGCCTAGTCAGCTAGCCACAAACCACAACTAGCTAGTTGGCTAGCTAGCCAGCTAGCTAGCCAGCCATCTAGCCAGCCATCTAGCTAGCTAGCCAGCCAGCTAGCTATCTAGCTAGCCACCTGGCTGCGAATCCAGCTAGCCATCTCGCCGCCCATCTAGCTAGCTAGCTAGCTACCTATCTCGCCGTCCAACTAGCTAGCTATCCCGCCAGCCATCTAGCTAGCTAGCTAGCCATTTAGCCAGCTAGCTAGCCAGCTAGCTAGCTAGCTAGCTGGCCACATGCCTAGCTAGCCATCTTCACCTTGCGGTAGAAGAGGTCCTGGCGTTCGTCCAAAAGGACTTCTTTGAGGTCCGGAGGCGCCGTCGGAGATTTGCTCAAATCTATTCGGTTGAAACGAATGCCCAGCAGCTCGTGGGCCATTGCCTGCAGCAGCAGCAGCAGCAGCAGCAGCAGCAGCAGCAGCAGCAGTAGCGGCGGCTCGCTAGCTGGCTCGCCAGCTCTCTAGCTAGCTGCTTAACTCGCCACCTCGCCATAGAGGGGGCTAGCTAGCTAGCTAGCTGGCTAGAGACTTGTTCAGCCAGCTAGCTAGCTAGCTAGCTATTGCCAGCTAGCTAGCTATTGCTAGCTAGCTAGCCATTGCTAGCTATTGCTACCTAGGTAGTCAGCTATAGCGAGCAGCAAACGAACATGCCCTAGAAACAGAAACCTGAAACAAAGGCTGCTGCTGCTGCTGCTGCTGCTGCTCCTGCTGTTGCTACTGGTGCTGCTGTTGCTGCTGCTGCTTACGGTGTATGTCCACTGGTTCAGCAGCGGCGTGGGCCTCACGAAGCAAACAGCACTCATGTGCTCGTAGCTGCCAGGGGGCAAGGCCCCCAACTTCTCAACTAAAAAAACCTAATAAACAAACAAACAAATAAATAAATAAATAAATAAGTAAATAAATAATAAATAAATAAATAAATAAACTTTAATTGTGCTTCTGAGGTGTATGTTGAGGCCCCTGTTGAGGCGCTGCAGCAGAGGCTAAAGGGAAGGAGCCGAGAGGGCAGCAGCAGCAGCAGCACAAACAGCAGCAGCAGCAGCAGCACAAACAGCAGCAGCAGCACAAACAGCAGCAGCAGAAGCAACAGCAGCAGCAGAAACAGCAGAAGCAACAACAGCAGCAGAAACAGCAGAAGCAACGGCAGCAGCAAAAACAGCAGAAGCAACAGCAGTAGCAGCAGCAGAATCAGCAGAAGCAACAGCAGCAGCAGCAGAAGAATCAGCAGAAGCAACAGCAGCAGCAGCAATAGGAGGAGCAGCCAAAGCAGTGGCGGCGGCTGGAGCAGCAGCAAGGGCAGCAGCCGCAGCATAACGACAGCAGCAGGACTGGAAGCAGCAGCAACACATACCACTGCAGCAAACACAGCAAAGGATTAACAGCAGCAGCAGCAGCGGCACTACTGATAACAGCAGTGACAGCAGCAACAAAGGCAGAAAGCAATAGAACAGCAGCCGCAGCGGCAGCAACAGCAGCAGCAGCACCAGCAGCAGCAGCAAAAGCAGCAGCAGCAAACGCAAAGCAGCAGAAGAAGCGGCACAAACAGCAGCAGCAGCAGCAGCAAGGTGCTTGCCTCCTTTTGGAGTATTTCTGACTGCGACAAGACACAGGAAACAGCATGAAGTGTTTCAGAGTCCAGCAGCAAAAGTTTGAGGCCCGGAACCTTCTCCAGCATTGCCAGCAGGTGGCGGCTGCAGATCTGCAGCAGGTCTGTTGCTGCTGCTGCTGCTGCCATTGTGTCTCCTCAGGTGCAGCAGCAGCAGCAGCAGCGGGTGGCAGCGGCAAATAGGCCGCGCGGAAA
>NW_013543418.1:182250-224646 GCF_000499545.2 Eimeria tenella
TAGCCAGCTGGCTAGCTAAAATGTCACTTAAATGCCATTTAAATGCCACTTGAATGCCATTTGAATGCCATTTGAATGCCATTTGAATGCCATTTGAATGCCATTTAAGTACCACCTAAATGCCATTTAAATGCCATTCAAAAGCCATTTAAATGCCACTTTAAATGCCACTTAAATGCCACTTAAATGCCACTTTAAATGCCACTTAAATGCCATTTAAATGCCCCTTAAATGCCCTTTAAATGCCACTTAAATGCCTTTTAAATGCCACTTAAATGCCATTTAAATGCCATTTAATGCCACAAATCGTTCTGTTTTGAATTCCTTCAGAGCCCTGGCAGCTTCGAAAGTGGCGCTCTATCGGCGGCGAAGTTTTTCGCTTCGATTTATTCCCACGCGTTCAGCGCTTTGCCGCTTCGCCCCAGTTTTCCACTGGACCCGCAGCACGCAGCAGCAGCAGCAGCAGCAGCGGCAGCAGCAGCAGCAGAAGGGGCAGCAGGAGGAGGAGGAGGAGCAGCAGCAGCAGGAGTGCTGGGGCTGTGCTGGAGCCGTGCAGGCGGTGGCTGCTGCTGCTGCTGCAGCGGCAGTTGCTGCTGCGCCGGAAGACAGCAAGGCAACAGCGGCTGCTGCTGCTGCTGCTATTGCTGCTGAGATTCAGCAGCTGGAAGCAGCAATTGCTGCTGCTTGTCAGCAAAAAGACGCAGCAGAACTCCAAGATATCATCTACGCCCGCAAGGCCCTAGCAACAGACTCCACAGCAGCAGCAGCAACAACAACGGCAGCAAGCCCTCCAGAAGCAACAGATTCTGCTGATGTTGCTGCCGCTGCTGCTGCTGCAGCTGCTGCTGCTGACGGACGCCGCCCACTGCCTGTGCGAGCGGCGGCGGAGACAGGAGGCTCAAGGACGAGGCGCGGACGAAACGCCAGCAGCAGCAGCAGCAACAGCAGCAGCAGCAGCAGCAATAGTAGTCCCGCCAGCAGCAACTGCAGCCCTAGCAACAGGAGCAGCAGCGGCTGCAGCAGCAAGTCAACGAAATACGTTTCTGGGTGGTGCAGCCCTGCTGCTGCACCCCCGGCAGCAGCAGCAGCAACAGCAGCAACAGCAACAGCAGCAGCAACCGCGGCAACAGCAGACTGTAGCCAGCTGCTGCGGCCCTCTGACTGGAAGTCTCTTTTGGAAACAAGAAGTGTCGGCAGCCGCTCACCTCGCCGCAGCAACATGATCAGCAGCAGCAGCAGCAACAACTGCAGCAGCAGCAGCCGCAACAGCAGCAGCAGCAGCAGCAAAGTCGTAGCAGCGCCTGTGTGTCTGGTTAAGAGGGAGCAGCCAAGTTGCAGTGGAGACCTGAAGGAAATCGGAAAAGAAGCAGCAAACGAGAAAGGCGGCGATACAAATGCTGCTGCTGCTGCTACTGCTGCTGTTGCTGTTGCTGCAGGAGACAGAGGCGTCGCCGAGGGCCGTAGCCGCAGCAGCAGCAGCGGCGTCAATAGAGGCAGAAGCTCGCCTACAGCTGCCCAAGCAGCAATCCGTACCCGCAGCAGCACAGCAGCAGCAGCAGCAGCAGCAGCAGCAAGGCCTCAGAGCCAAATGATCCGCAAAAGGGTGTCGAGTCGCCCGAAGGGGTTAGCAGCAACAGCAGCACCTGCAGCAGCTTCTGCAGGGGAAACAACAGCAACAGCAGCAGCAAAATCAGCAGCAGTTCCGGCACCCGAAGCAGCGGTAGAGGCAACAGCACCTGCAGCAGCAGCAGCAGCAGCAGCAGCAGAGCCAAAAGACGCGCTGTACTTCGCCAAGGAGTTCCAGAGGGTCACAAAAATGTACGAAGAGCTTATGAAAAGCGTCAGTGCGAGTGACCTTTGTTGCAGCGTAGAGCAGCAGCAGCAGCAGCAGCAGCAGCATGAGGCTCAAGAAGAGCAGCAGCACCAGCACCAGCAGCGTTACCAGTCGCAAGAAGAGCAGCAGCAGCAGCAGCAGCAGCATGGGGCTCAAGAAGAGCAACAGCAGTGCCAGCAGCAGCTCCCAAGCTCGCCTGTGGTTAGGGGAGCAGCAGGCGGGTCTCTCTAGGGGCTGGGGCTGGACTTAGCGCCCAAGGAGGACCCTCAGGGGGCCCCCAGAAGTGGCCAGGGGCCCCTGGGGGCCCCCGGGCCCAGGGGCTGCTGCCGCTGCTTGTGACGCAAGTGGGTCGTTAACTAGGGACTGCCTCAAGGCGCAGAGGCCGGGGCGGGGAGAAGTGGCTGCTCCGAAGCAGTTTTAAAGAAATCGAATTTCAAGGGGCGGGGGGGCTTTCTTTCTTCCTCTTGGCGAGATGGCTGGGCCTCCGGCGCTTTCGGGGTAATATAGAGAAGGGGAATAGGGAGAATGTAAGACCCTGCTCTCCCCGTTTCCTCATTTCCCATTTTCTGCAGCAGAAGGATGTAGGGGCCCCCCATGTACTTCTTCGCAGTGTGTCAGCTGGGGCCCCCCTCCGTGCCTCCCACAGGGTCGTGGGGCTGGCGGGGGGAGAGGCGCAGTAACCCCTGAGATTTGCTTGCCTCTGAATATCTTAGTTTTTCTTTTCCTGGCTGAGAGAATTTCAGGCGCTGGCTAGGACTCCTTTGGGGGTGCCCCCGCGAGGCCCTGGGTGGCTGGGGCGCGGAGAGGGCGCCGGAGGAAATAGAGCTTCTGCCAGAATTGCGGACTTCTGCGTAGTACAGATGCTCTGGCTTTGATTGCCTGGTGGGCCGAAGTCCTCCGCAGCAGCAGGAAGCTGCAGCGAGAGCAGTGGGGCAGAAGGGGCGTGAGGGGGCCGCAGGGGAGTCTGCTGGACTGTCGTCTGGAGTGGCCCTCTCGTGAGTTACCTCAACAATATCTGCCGGTGCGGCAAAAGAGGTGGAGTCAAGAGCCTGCGTTGAGCCTGGGGAGCTGGGCTATGACGCGGCCATTAGCCCGAAGGGGCACTGGCAGCTAGTTCTAAAGATCTCGCCAACTAGCGAAATGGGAAGAGCGGCGTAAATCCTTCTCTCTCAATCTAGCCCTATTTTCTTCTGTTCAGCCACACAAATTCCCTCTGCTGTTGATAAAAGAATCGCTTTTTTAAGACAGCCTCTAGCAAGTGAGGCGCGAGCTCGCCCTGGGCAAGCGGGGCGAAAGCGGGTTCTCGCTCGCGAGCGCTCAAGTCATCGATCATCCTGATATCTGGCCCTTAATGAAGTGGCTCCCACATGCAGCTGTGCGTTGCCCAGGATTCTTCTGAAGCGGAGCCGTTTGGGGGGCTCTTGCAAGCTGCAGCACCGTAAGCCCCCGGTGGCCAGATTGGGCGGAGCTGCGGCTTCCTTGGTCCATGCGGCTAGTTAAACAGGTTCCTGGAGGGTGAGGTGCTGTACACTAACGTGCATGCATGCACTTTGGTGGGTAAATGGGGATTTCCATTAACTTCCAGTTCGCAAGGCCTCGGGATCTGCTTTGGCGCTGCGGGTGACGGATGGACGGTAAGCTTTCCGGTGAGGTGAACGACTTTCCTGCCAGTTTCAGGGTTAGGATCATTTAGAAAGATAATTTATAGCTTTAGAGAATACGGATAGTTCCTTAAGTTATCAGAACCAACCCTGCGGCGGGAGAGCGGGTGTTTTCTCCACCAGACCGGATGTGAGGGCTCATTTCCACGCAGCAGTTGCGCACGAGTGGGGCCTCTTGAAGCACTATCTTTATCCGTGGGCTAGTAGTTAAGTAGCAACAAGGGGCCTAAAGGAATTTTGAGTACAAGGAACGGGAAGCAGGAACGGAGTTTCTGCCACCGCGAACTCCTGGCGGTAGCTAGTGGAGCGAAGTGCATTGCGTCGATCTATGCGGCCTATGCGAGTTCACACATGTACTTCGTCAACTGTTAAATCTAACATTATGACTCTGGTTTACGGTGCAAGATGCCCCATGTTTAATTTCCGAAACAACTCCTCAACGTGGAGCCCCGCGAAATTCTTTCTCGATTAGTGCTTCCAGCAAGTGATCATGCAGGAACTTTTCGGCGGGTTGTCGTTGCGTATTTGGGACAATTCTGCATGAAGTTCTTAGAGAGTGCCCCCTGAGTTCCTGTCGACTTCTGGTGGCGTGTATGGCTTTTTGGTCTGTTCTTGTTTGTCTTGATGGGCTGCCGGAGCAAACAGCAGTAGCTCGGTAAAACAAAATAGGAAGGATAAAGACGCCGTCTCGTATCGCGCTGGCTTGCAGTTGCCCGCAGCCAGACAAGGGGTGCGTCAGAAACGATGCAAGCTTGAAATGTGTACCTTTCCAGTCGCCCAAATAAGGCGACGACGAGGAGTTAACTCCTGCAGTGAGTGGAAATGTGTTCCGCACAGCATTACGATGATGCGTGCATTTCAGCTGCAACCTCATCACAGATTGTATAGTTCTGCGGCGAGAGTTCAATAGCTGTTTAAAGGGTCAGCCGTGCCCAAACTTCGAGTGGAAGGTCGTCCAGCTGGGCGGACCCCGAATTAAATGGCTTTTGTCTTCCTTAGTCAGGTCACGAGCCTGAGTTAGCTTCATTATTCAACTATTGACCGAGAGTTTCCCGCCTCCGCCACTGCTCTTTAAAAATGGTCCCATGTACTCGCCGTACACTAACCATCGAGATGTTACCAACCTAACTGCAGTGAAAACCGTGTAGACTTCGTCCTGTTCGCAGTCCTTGTTAGCTTGAATTTGCAGCATGGTTTTAGCAGCTCATCATCACATACTTGCGAGCCACAAGTAATCATGTGGAGCTTCCATTGTCTCGCCACGATAAATGCCGTACCGTTTCGCCAATCATCTAACCCCCTGTTGGTTTTAGTCAGTCGCTTAGGCCCGCTCGCGTCGTTGTCGTTCATGACCAAACGTTGGCAAGCTCTTTAAAACACTTGTATTGACTGCATGTAGAAACTTTGCAATACGAAGTTCCATGAATTCCTCGCATACTTTAATTACAATCACTACGATGATACGACAATGGGCACTGTCGGCAAGAAACTGTTTCTCGTCTTCAGCAAATAACACCATTGGCCAGGGAGGTGCTCCTATACTACGATATGAGTAGAGCCTTTTCTTTACTGTCTTGCTCTCTCAGGAGCTTACCAGCCTTCTCAAACCGCTGCTCATTGCCTCTCAATACTAGAGTCAGGCCATCATGGAGTTTATTAGTATTGTGACTCTTACAGCCTTTGTGTATTCTTCAACTTTTAGTTCTTGTTGTTTTGCTGAGGAAAATGGTTCAGTCATTCCAGCCATGAGTGCTAGCAGGAGCCGACACTGTGCGTATCCTTCACCGTCTCATTCACTACCCCGTCTTTCCTGAAATTAGAGAGGACTTTGTCTTTAGTCAGGCCTATGGTAGCAACCATGCAACCATCACGAACGGGCAGATACCACATCACTCCCCGCCTACCATCGCCGTAACTTCTATGCCCTGCCTTCTGCCAATCTGTCCGCACACCACGGCCCTCTAGTTGCTTATCTAGCTTTCATTTCTTCCCCGTACCCTCGTAGTCACTGCGAAACTTTCGTTATATTCCTAAAGAATTCCTTGAGCACAGTTTGGCCGGCAGCCTCAGTTCGAAAGCCGCAGTGGGAGAAGCGAACAGCCGCATCACCTCTATAAGTGGGACACAATTTCTGCATGATAGATGCTGGTATCCAGTCGAACGGAGCAGGGAAAAGAATAACATCACCAAATAAAATATAACGGAAAAAGTAAAATTAAACATAAATAGAGGATAAAAACCTCTGCAAGTAAATAAACTAAAATGTGATAATGCAAAGCCGACAAAAGGGTGACTAATAAAGAAGGACCTCTAGTACCACAAGAAAAACATACAGTGTAGTCTACGAAGAAGTCGAAATCATCGTAGAGCATACTGGTAGGGATATCAGGCAGAAAGACTTCCAGTTACACCCGGGGCAGTTTGCAAATTATGGGCAATGAGCCGCACAACTTCATTTCGCTACAGTTGGGCGAATGCTAGTGGTCCTTTCGATGTAAGGCAGGAATGCATCCAGCAGAAGCAAACCGGGTCCAAAGGTGAAACGCAGCCTGACTAACTTACTTTATGGCATATCACAATCCACAAGTGCTGTTACATTCCAAGCCTGGTCAGCGTTTAAACTAAACGCAAAGGACTAAAACTCCTATCTAGCTGGAAGTAAGAGGCACCGAGGAGCTGTTACCTCTGTATTACATCCTTTACAAGCGAGAGTAAGACCCAAAAAATTGCAGCATAAATCTCAGGAGAAAGCGTTAAGCAGCTCTGGAAGTGGGAATGAAGCTGGGCGGATCGAGAGGCCAGTGGCGAGACGTGAGATGTGGCCCCAGCTCGACGGTATGTTTCGTCATTAATCCCGAAAGAAGTGCCTAGAGGAGGGCCTAAAAGAAAAGTTAGCTTTTATTTATGGAAGCAGTTCGCTGCAGTGTTAAATATCATCATTGCTTTTCATAGCGAGCCGTTCTGAGCGGAATGCAAGGAGGTAGTTAAAAGGCTAGAGTTGACTGCCACTGGAGCAATAAGATCAGTGCTCAGGGATGCTTGTTGCCCTTCACCTTCTGTCGCTTCTGCTGGAACGACTACGAACGGAAACATACCTGTATTGGGGTAAAATGTGCTCTGGGGCATAGGAGGCAGTATATTGGTAAATGTGAAAATCAGGCAGATTAAGATTCCCGCGTAGCGATTTGTGAAGGAAAAAAAGTAACTTGGGATTTTCGTACGAACCAACTTTCTCTTAGCAAGCTATATGTAGGCGGGAAATCTTAGAAGGATAGTTGCTTAGCTTGCAGCTACGATGGTTTCCCGACATGAACTGCTGACTAGGGTGGCTTCAAATTCTTACTACACAACTGACAGCAAAATCTGTCTACGGAGGCGAAGAAGGAATTATACCGAAAACAATAATCCGTACAATTTTATGTCTTCACTACACGGTTCTCATGTCTCAGCGCGCTAGCCCTTAACCCGAGTGGTCAACTGTAAAAGCGTCCACTGTCACTTGCTTCTAGCTTGTTCACACACGAGCCAGCCCCAGGATGCAGATCCCTCTAAGGCTGCATGAAGGTGCACAAACGCGAGCTATGCTAGGATAGCAGGAGATAACGTGCCGTCATTAATGTGGCAGCAGCAAGCCCCTCATCGACCTGGGCCGTCTACGAAAATCTTCCCGCCTCCGTCACATGGATACCACACTCCACAAGACGTGTCTCGCAGGTTGCCATATGAGGGATGCAACTTCTTCTTGCCATGTTGACAACGAGTCATTCTGTGTGATTCCGGCTTCCGCCAGGGGAAGAACAAGGGAAATCCACAGCTATACCTTTTTTCCGTCTACAACAAGCAAACCAAGACGAGCATTCCGGTACGAAGCCACCTTCTTCCTGATGCAAGGAATGTGGTAAGAAGAGTAGGCGTAATTTTTCGGTTAAAAGCGATGCCCTACAAGGGAAGAAAATTCACCGCAATGAGGGACTGTGGCCTTACGCACAGGCCTGAGATTCAGTGATAATTGAAAAAGTAGTGTAGGTGGGTGCTATTGACCAACGATACAGAGCTTCTGTGTACGTGACTGTGTCCATGTAGTTGTACGCGATATTGTTCAGATCTACACGCAGTAAAACTAGCAGAAGCGAGTGTTGATGGTGGTTGGCACCAGGTGATCTAGGCTGTGTGATGAGACTCTGTGCCGTGTAGCACAATTCAAACCCGTGATTTTTGGGGAAAATCTCTATTGCACTTAAGCGTATATTTTAGATGACAGCGAGAACGCCGGAAGAGGACGGCTGCGCCGTCCTCTTCCGGCGTTCCGTGTGAATGCTTCCAAGACACTCCGACGTAGTACTGTACTTCTGGCAGCCTCAGCCAGAGGTGTGCCTAGTTGAAGTATGGGACATAAATAAAAGATGCAAACGATCCAATCTTTTAGGCATATAAGTTAGCCAGCATAGTCGTAACAGCGGGTCGGTCTCTCAGGCGGCTGGTATACTCAAGAGGCGGAGAAGAGCATGACTAAGGCGGGGTTCCACTTACCTACCCTCCGCTACAGAGCCGTGGGGATCTCAGAGCTTAGTGTAGTTTAAAGCCTCTCATTTCCTTGATCTATGCTAGTTTCCTTTGTTTCTGAAAGTGGCAGTTTCTTCCTTCCAGTACAGGAAATTTACTCCGTCACTGCGCTCTAAGCGCTCCTTTTAATGCTCCATTCTCAAAAACCTGGGGCACAGCCGATCTACTTCAGCTGCCAGGTCCTAAATTGAGTGGATGTAGCCACCTTCCTTCACTAATGCGTCTAATGCGCTACTTTTATAAGGCATGGAATTTGTATATTGCGCATCATGTGCCTTGTAGGAACTTGCCGGGGTGTTCGGCGAGGAGGGAGCTCCGTGCGCAGCTACAACTCGTCCTCTGCGTAGCTGCAGAGTTCCTGTGCGTCTTACTGTTGCGTTTATATGCCCATGCCGCTTTTTCAGATTTGCTGCAAACTCGGAAATATCCTGTTACTGAGCTCACAATGTCCCAGCATTGTTAACTAGCCCAGCACCAGATCTGCGTAGACAATGGCCCATATCATACCCATAGAGCAGCTAAATAGGCAATTGAGTGGAATAATGCAGTAAACTAAGGAGTTGGGATCCCTTACCGCTGACTGAACGGCTACCTGCCCCCAAACGCGCGGCCGAGCTAGCGATGTGTTGCCACTTCCCCAGCTTTTTAGGAGCTCTTGCCATCCTCATGGCCACCAAAATGAAGCAATATTGCTCTACTTGCAGACTGCAGTGCTGCAGTGCGCAGCACTGCCAGAGAGGCTGGCGGCCATGGGCCAGTGGACGACTGCCCCTACGCCAGTGTCTTTGTCCCATGCATGCGCCCCTCAAAAAGCATTTAACTTCTTGAAATTCTGTAGGATACCTTTCTTTCATAGTTGATCTGTAGTTATAGTCTGGGGACGAGTCACGTTGTGGGGCCCCAGGCTGTTCCGCTCAGTTGCGGCTTGTTCAGGGCGCGTTCTGTCTGCAGCGCGGTGTGCATGCACTGCTTCTCCCACAGCCTTCATTTTATCCTTTGGGCCTAAAATTATGAAGAATAATCCCATTTAGTAGCGCTCAACAGCGGGCGATGTTCTCTTAAGTTGGTCTGCTGGCCCGTGCTGCGACTCCTTGCAAGCGAGGAGTCTTCGGCGCTGGCCTCGGCAGCCGCAAATGCCTCATTGGCAGCTTCACTAAACAAAATTTAAAAACTCTGGAGCTGCAAAATAAAGGCCATGAAGACTTCCGTTTCGGCGCTGCCAGCAGCCCAGGGGGCCCCCTGGTCGGCCCGGGGAGAACGAGCGCTCTTCGGGGGCCTCAGTATTTGCTTCCTGGGATTCGACGCGGAGAGTCTGCAGACAGCAGCAGCAGCAGCAGCAGCTGCTGCTGCTGCAGCTGCTGCAGCGCAGTGTGACGGGGAGGAAGACGGCGCAGCCGCCCCCGCAGGAGCCTCTGCAGATGCTGCTGCAGCAGACGCTCTCCTCCAAGTGATGCAAACAGCAGCAACGGCGGTGAGTAAGCAGCACAGCAAAAGAAGAAAGTGACTTCTTTATTTATTTAGAGATTCAAAAGTTTAATTGCATAGGGCAGGTTCAGGTGGCTGCCGAGGTCACCTCTTTGGCCCTTATTCTGCTGCGCTGCCGGAGTTGCTGCTGCTGCTGCTGCTCCGTGCTGCTGCAGCGGGAAGCAGCAGTGGAAGCTGCTGCTGCGCATACGCGTTGCTGCTGTTCAGGCGGGGGCTCGAGTGCTGGAAGCAACGAGGGAGGGGATTGCAGCGGCGGGGTTTCTGGTGTGCAACTTTGCTGCTGCATTTGCCCAGCTCAGCAGGCTGGCTCCCGGGGCGCCGGGGAGGCTTGCATGCGCAGCACTGCAGCAGCAGCAGCAGCAGCTTTTGGAGGCGCTGCAGCTGGAGCCTTTGCGGCTGCTGAGCCCATTTTGGCTTTTTGCCTGTCTCCGGGATGGGCGTCTGTACACCCCAGAAGCCCACGCGCTATTCCGCGCCTCAGCAGCTCTCACGCCGTCCCACCCTCCCCTGCTGCTGCAGCCGCAGCAGCAGCAGCAGCAGCCGCAGCAGTCGCAGCAGCAGCAGCAGCAGCAGCCGGTGCGCGGGCAGCGCGTGCTGCTGCTGGGGTGCACGCGGAAGCTGCGGCGGGTGCGGCGAGCCCGCGGCCTCACCTACAGCGTCTTGGCTTCAGATTCTGAAGACAGCAGCAGCAGCTGCGGTGCAGCAGCAGTAGCAGCAGAAAGCGAGGGGGGGCTGGGGCGGGCCTTGTCGGGCCTTGACTGGGAAATGGCTGCTGCTTGTGTGGAGGGTCTGGGTGGCTGCTGCTTGGCTGCAGCAGCAGTGGCTGCAGCCTTGGAGGCCGCGGCAGCACAGGCTGCAGCGCCGGCAGCTGGAGCTGCTTCTGCAGCAGCAGCAACAGTAGCAGCAGCAGCGACGGAGGAACTGGGAGTTGAAGTTGTCGTCGTGGGAAACCTCCCCTGGCTCCAGAAAAAAGCTGCAGCAGCAGTTTCAGATAAGGACGGGCTGCTGCTGCCCGCCGCCCGCAGCAGCAGAGCAGCTAGTGGGCTCCCGCAGCGCCGCAAGCGAAGGCTCGGTGCTGCAGCTGAATTGGCTTTGTTGCTGCAGCTGCAGCAACTTGGTGTTCCCTGTGTGCGTCTCGAGTGGCTCTTTGATGCTTACCGCTTCGTAAGGCGAAACCCTGCAGGGATCTGGGCACTTTGCTGCAGCAGCTGCAGCTGCAGCAGCTGCAGCAGCTGCAGCAGCTGCTTCTTTGCCTCTTCGCCAGGCTGCTCGGGATTCCGGAAGACAGGGCAGCAGCAAACGCCCCTCAGTGCTGCTTCCCCTGCCTGCTGTGGCTGCCGCGCAGGGGCGGGCGCCGCCGTGCGAGCTTTACCCTGTGCCTCTGCAGCAAGTTGCTGCGCCCCCAGCAGCAGCAGCTGCTGCTGCAGCGCGGAGGCAGCAAGTGCTGCACGGCGTGCAAGTCCTCGTGTCCGACTGCCAAGTGGCGCGAGACCCGAACTTGCTGCAGGTGAGTGCCAGTGGCCAGGCGCTGCAGCGGCGCGATCTGCAAAGGATTCACTCTAAGTTGAAACTGTTGAGGATCTCACTAAGAGATTAAAAAAGGAAGATGATATATTTGAGAAAGAGTGGACGATCTGCACACAAATTGACCGGTGCTGCTTCAGCAAGGCAACCTGGTAGACATTAGCTGGAAACTCGCTGCCAGTTGCGCGTGTGGGCGGTATCTTTCTCGCTGCAGCTCATTGAAGAATTGGGATGTACAGATTTCACAACTATCCCTTCTCTCTTGGGCATTTGCCCGTGGCTTTTTAACTGCCCCGCAACCCGAGAACTCGCTGCAGCACTTTGTGGCTGCAGCAAACGGGTGCAGCTTGTCAGTTCTGCGGTGAGCAGCGTAGCAGTCAGGAATTGGTTAGCGCAGCAGTGGTTCTTTACCGCGGTTTTGTGCAGTGTAAACTGCTGCTGCTGCCGCTGCCTTGCTACTTGAGCAGCTCTGCTGCAGCAGCTGTTGCTGCAGCAGCATGCAGGAGCTTTTTCCCATTCATTCGTTGCTTGAGCTGCTGGCTTACCGAGGACACTGTTCCTCTATTCCTGGGTGGGTGTTTTCAGCTAAGTCGAGCTCAAGACGCAAAGAAAAGGAATGTGTTAGGCTTTCCGTCAGTGCTGTTTGTGGTCAAGCGAGAAGACTTGTCGGGGCTTCTCGACTTGGCTGCTGTTGCTGCAGAAGCCCTTGAAGGGATGGCTCTAAGTCAGCAGCAACGAAGAGATACTGGGAAGGCCTCCAGCAGCCGGAGTTCGCGGCGGCAGCAGGCGCCGCCTTCGCAGCAGCAGCAGCAGCAGAGGATAGCGATGTTGCTGTCGGGCGCACAGCAGCGAGTTCTGCAGCAGCTGCCGCCTGCGGCTGCCAAGGAGGCTCAGCAGCTCTGGGAAGAAGCAGCAAAAGCTGCATTCAACTTAGCAGCAGCTGATGGGGCCGCTCTCTCGACTCCGCGGAATCCTGCAGCACTTGCTGAAAGCTGGCCGCTGGCTGTGGCCCCGGAGTGGATCTCGAGCTGCTGGGCTGAGGCTCGTCGCGTTCCTGCAGATTCAGCTCATGGACTTGTGGAGGTGATAATCTCTTGTATCATTTTTGGCATTTCTGTTCAACTTTTGCGGGTTTGCCGCGCCGTAGCTAGCTTTTCGACCTAGGCGCACACAGCACTTCAGATTCTTTGCAAAAGGTGGTGCTGTTCTTCGTGCAAAACGCAGGTGCCCGACTTCTGGGCCGACGCCCTTTCTTCGGACTCCGCTGTGGAAGACGCAGCACTTCTGGCGGCGCTTCAAGACTGCGGGGGGTTGGTAGTTTACGGAGATCTGCCTGTTACAGCAGACGCCAAAGAGGCTAGGCAAGTTGATCTTTTATATTTATTTCTTCCTGTTTAATTTAAAGATTCTTTCCAAGTCTTGGTTCCCGTGTCAAAGGGAATCTTTAAGCCCGTGGCTACGGGGCTGTTACTGCCATAACTCAGCTGCTGCCGCTGCTGCTGCTGCTGCTGTTGCACAAAATGCCAGTCCTTCGTGCTTTGGGCTTTCAGGCTTAGGCGAGCGTTGGGAGCTCTTGAACACGCGTTGTTTGTCTCGTGGGACCTTCAGCAGCAGAAGCTTGCGGAGCGTGGCCCCTGACAAAGTTCACGGCTCACGAGCGGCGCTGTACCGCGCAAATGGATTTCTTCCGTTACTCAGAAATTTGATTTCAAAATGCTAATGCAGCAGGCCCTGTGAACGCAATGCAACAGCCTTTTGTCTCATGAGCACAGTGTACTCGTGTCACTTTCCCCAGGGTTTGCCCCACAGGTCTTGTGGTTTGAAACCAACTCAACTACAGCTGCATTAATTTCGCCTTTTGCCGCATGGCTGGCATTTCCAGCGGCAAAATGAGCAGAGGAAACTCGCTAATGACGGGAGCCACTGTGTACACCTGTGAGTGTGGTCGATAATGAAGTACGCTGGAGGCGGTTTAGGTGTTTTTGAACGAGCATTTTAAGCAGAATACTAGTGATGGTTGAATTTCGAACAACAATTGGGCATTAAAGCTCAAGAGCTCAGCACTAGTCTCTATAGCACTACAAGGCTGCACTGGCATAAGCGTACGGTGCTGGAACATTTGCTATTCTGCATATGAAGCCTAACTAGAGAGGATATAACTAGGAAAACCTGGCCCTTGCTACAAACTTAGCTTAGGCTGTTCCGCTAGAAGGCCAGGGATTGGAAATGGCAGTGTCACCGGCGCAGCTTGCCAGGACACACACACCAAGACAGGCCTCGGGGAAGCCGCGGGAAAAAAGCAGACACACTGGAATCATCATGCTCAAGAGAGTTTATTTGGGAATATTTGTCTTAATTTGATGTGAATGTACCAATGTAGCGAGAAAAGAAACACTTGTAAGGGAGGCCGCGCTCACTACAGTCTCGGCAGCTGCTCTGGCGCAAGTTTGTTGCGTCGGCTGCGGTGAAGCCCCACCATAAAGGCCGCCAGACACGCTTTGTCCCCGTATATTTGATGAAATATGTATTTTTTCCAAAGTTAAAGGTAGCATACTTCTCTCGCGCTTCGAGAGCCTCCGCAATTTTACCATGGACGGGCAACCCGCGGGCTTGTCTGTTCAGACCACTGTGAAAGCTCCCCGTCTGAGCATTTAAGAGCATTGCTTTGAAACAACTTGAACCTTGGAGCTACAGCAGCTGTCAAGGACTCAGAGTCTCAGCAGTTGAAACGAGTTGAGGGCACACTCCAGCGGGCTTTCCTCTTCACACGATGGCGAACTCTTCCCCAAGAAACGCGTCTTCGAGAGAAAGCTCCGTCGGACGGGGCTCCCCGTCCAGGTCTGCTTCCGCCTCGAGAATGCGAGCGATAGGCTCAAAGCCAAGAGCAGCCGGAAGCTCCAAAGATCCCGGAGATGACGGAAATGACAGCACAGATGAAAGGTTTCAGCGAGCGCCGTCTCAAAGAGGTGAGAATGCCCGTGCCAGTCAACTGCTGCCGGCCTTTGCAGGAATTTCACTGTCATGGGAGGAATATTTCAATATTCTTACACGCATTTTCCCTATCTGACACAGGTTTGGAGAATAGTACTCACTTTCCGTGTTCTTCTGCTTAAAGCCTCGCAGTGAATTGCTGCTTGTGCCTTCAGGTGGCTCGAATTCAGGCGCCCAGAAAATAGGGTCAAATGCGGAGCCCGACAAAAATGGCGGTTTCTCTCGTGAGTGATGAATGCATTCAGTTTGATCCCTAGTAGCTATTCAAAGAGGTTTCTACGGGCTGCAGTCTAGTGAGATCCACCACAGCAAGCCTTGCGGAACAGAATGCGGCAGCTTGACACTTTTTTATTGTTTTTCTTTTTCGTCTTTTTTGCGATTCTGTGCTGCAGCGGGGGATAGCCCAACCGAGCGTGAGCTGCCTCTGTTTCGTAGACGCAAACTGCCCTGATAGTTCTATTCAAGTTTCCACCGCGGCTGCTCTGCAGGTCTTTGTAAGAGTTAAGAAACAGCGGCGCCGGCGGGACTCCGCAGTGCTGCTGGGCTGCTTGACCTGTTTTCTTGTTTTTGAACTTCTCTGTTCCTGCAGCAAAGAAACGCGTAGTGCGTCTCACGCTGACGGAGGCAGCAGAAGAGATTAAGCGGCTCCGGCGCTTCGAGCGCAGAACCAACGCACAGATGAAACAGCATGAGGAAGAAGTTAAGAATTATGTCGAGCAAGTAACTAATCTGAAGCAGCAGCTCTTGGAGAGCGAGCGCGCGCGTCAGGAGGAGAAGGCGAGCTTGATGAGCATGTATGAGACGGACACAAAGAAGCTTAAGGCGCAGCTGAAGGTAAATCGAAGTGGATTGTGAGACGCGATTTGGCTGGGCCCCTCATAACCACTTTATAGGGAGCCTGTGGGGGCATTCTTGAACAAGATGTGAGGGTGAACTTGTCAAGTGCATTGTCCTAGCATTGGCTCGCTCCATAGTGCCCTACGCGAGCCTGTATGCGATAGTTTTCACAACTTGGGCGTTGTCTTTGTGGAATCTTTTGTGCTTCTGCCTCTAGAGCACGTCAGATGAACTCCAGCTTCTGCAAGAGACTTCGCTACCGCTCGTTGAGGCGAGGAAGCTGACATTCAAGGCTCTTCGCAAGGGCAGGGCGCTGCAGTACATGGCGCAGCTGTACACAAATAACAGTGTTCTAGTTTCAGTGAAGCGAGAAGGTGGGTGACAAGCAAACAACATCGCGGACTCAGAACTCAAATGAATGCTTTCTAGAACCCTTCTGCTTCCAGCAGTGTACAGGGCTGCAGTAGACACTCGGCTCCATCACTAATTCGTACAAGTCGCTGGTTGTTCTTGCTTTGAACGCAGCTCTTTTCAGATTTCTGGAAAATGCATTTGGCACTGACCATGCCGTCTTCCGTGCCAATCACGGTTTCGCCTGTGGAGTCCAGTCGTACACGGACAGCCACCTACGGCTGCTGCGACAAGAGCAACTTATTCTTCTCGCTGAGAATGAGAGGCTCCAGGCACAGGTAATTGACAGAAGGAGTGGCTATGCGGGTTCCTTTCTATGGCTGCGACGTTACGAATGAGAAAACCTGCGGGTCCTTCTGGGGGACAAGGCAGTTTCTACTTCAGTCGCCTACATCTGGTCTCCTCTGCAATTGTCTTTGCGTTTTTTGCATGCAATAGATACAAGAAATGCAACTCCACACTGAAAAAAGCCGCCGAGACCGCTTATTGCAGCAAGAAGCTGCTCTTGTTGGGAAGCATGAAGTGCGTTTGGGCCCCCCACTGCTCTGCCGGTGGTATTATTCAAAGCTAGCTGTCCTGCAGACACTTAGCCTTCTTCTGTCGTATTTGCAAAAGAAATGTGCACCTTTTTTGCAAGGATCACTGCGTTCTTTCTACAAAATGAGCTCTGCTGCAGGGGAACTGGCCTTCTCATCAGCATTACGAAGGATCTATCGCAAAGAGTGGTACGCCTCGCCTCCGACACTCAGACCGCGTTTCATGACTAACGCCGCGAGAGAGATCCACTGAACGAAGACTCACTTGCAGCAGGAGTCGAAATCTGTGCTGCAGTGTCTGCATTAACAGCAGCTCTTATGAAGTAGCTTCAGCTGTGTCTGGCTTTGTGTGGCTTTGCAGGCACCCCCAGCATGGGTCTAGCGACTTCGCAGAGGGAGCGGCTGGAGTCTCCTGCTAACATGGGTTCTTTCGCTTTCCAAGGAGGCAATGTGAGGACTTTGGAAATGGAGCTCACAAGGATAAAGTTACAGTCTGTCTGTGCAGTCCTCAACATGGCACAAACCAGGCTGCTTGCCTACGCTTTCCGCCGGTAGGCTGCAGCGCAGCACTCTTGCCATTTTTCCCCATTTCACTTAGTTGTTCTTTATCTTCAGGAAACTGAATTAATTTCAACGACATTTCAAGTGTGCCTCTGTTGCTGCTTTCTGTAGGATGTACTCCTTCTGCATGAGCGAATCCGTCGTGCAGACGATGGAAAAGGCCATTAACAAGTCGAGCGCAGAGCTCAGAAAGGAAACCATCATTACTGGATGCGCACTAGTGACATCCTTTTTTAAGTGCGTTCTACTGGTAGAATGTACATGTGTTAGCGCGACAAAGCTCCAGTTAAACAAAAATTAATTTTCAAGCAACGAAGTTAGGTGCAGTAGTTAATTGGGACAGAGTAGAGAATCCTTCCTAAATAGCTTTTTACTGCATAATAGGGCTATGCAAGTTATTCTTATGAGTCGTTTTGGGGTCTCCGGTGGGAGTGTTCTTCATCGTGCGGCTGCAGCCCTTGTTGTTTATGATGCATAATCAGAACTAATGACAAAGCCTCGATGCTCAGAGCTTTCTGGATCTTGGTGCTGAGTGCAAAACTCCAAAGCCGTGCTAAGGAAGTAGAAGCACTGAAGGAACAACTCAAGACAGCACAGGAGCAAGGGGCCATATCTGGGGGTCCCAATTATTCTGCAGCGACCTGCAGGGCTTGCCACGCGTGGTCGGTGCTATCATCCGAACTTAACGAAAAAAGTGAGGAAAGTTCGTGCTGGAGAGTTCCCAGTGCAAGTCCCAAGTCATGCAGGAGAATCTTTCAAAGTGCCAGTTTTAAGTAGCGTGAATAAAGGATGGGCTAACGCTTGCTGCTGCCTCTGCCCAGCAGCTAACAGTGCAAGTTTTTGTGCTTTCAATTCCGTTGTTGTTTCTTTTTTGCGCGTTTGCTGTCTCGCTGTATTCTTGCAGACGCCATGGCTGCACAGCCACTAGGGATGCCTCGTAGAGGGGATCCAAGTGATGACATTGGCCTAGCTCCTTCGCAAGGAGGTGGCATTCCACTCCCTGTTGCATACGCCCCCCATTACTTTCGGCAGCTGCCGTCGGCCCAGAAGCGCCGCAACGTCTACTTCACTGCGGCGCCGCCGAAGGCGCCGCAGCAAGCTTTCCCGTCCACAGTTCAAAGAGCCAGAGACATGGCACTTAGTGAAGAAGTAAGGCAAAGATCTTCGGGTCTGCCAGTGCACAAGAGTCTGGTTGCACCCCTGAGGCTTGCTTTCCCACTTTTCGCAGCACACAGCCACACCATTATCTGCAGGCTTTGTCTGCTGGCGTTTGTCAGACGTTCTACCGCCCCATTTCCCTCGCGGAGGGGTGGAAAGTAGCTGGCGTCAACGGCCTTGGCATCGGTATGGAGCCAGTGGGAACTGTAATTGGATCCCACGCAACATCGAAGGCTAAAAAGCTAGATGCTGCACAGGGGTCCCTAAAAGGCGCTCTTATTCTACCACCGTAAGAATATGCATATTCCGCGGCTACGCATTCCTCTCCGCATGCAATAGGCAGCAACAAGATCTCCTTCACAAAAGGCAGCGCCTCACTTCCGTGTGCATATTTATTCCCTATTACTCTTTGTTTGCGCAGCACTACGCCCTCTTCGCAGCCTCTGACCGCGGCAGAGAGGAACGATGCTTACATGGAGCAGCTCCTACGAGCCACGGACCAGAGTCTGAAGCTTTAGTGAAGCCACAAGTTAGTTTGCGACTGCTTTTGGGACAGAGGGACAGCGAAGGACCGTTGAGTCGAAGCAACGGCAAACGTATTCGAGAAATGGGGAGCAAACCCTCGTCGGTGATGAAGGTTATTTGGAAGTGCCGGGCCCGTGGACAGTGCCCACGATTTCGCAAGCCAGCAAGTTTGAGTTGAAAACTAGCTTGACCACCCATCACCGACTTATTGCAGCTTGGTTCTTGTCAGTGTGGGAAATAGTGCACACACTGTAGCAATAAAATCGACTGTGAAACTCCATCTTTCTCTATTCTCGCGCGCAGTGCAGGATCAGTGTATCCGCCGCCAGCGCACGGCAAAGCGGGCTCACGGCAATAGTCGTGCGCCCGCAGCAGTTAACTTTTTCCCCTTGTGCTCACACGGCTGGGGGCGATAATTCCGAACGCAAAAGACTGCAATATTGTCAATTCAGCAGTTTTACAATGGAGGAACTGAAAAACTGCTCCTGGTCGGCTTTGCTTCTCATGTTCGCGCCTGTGCGATGTTCTCCGAGAACCAGTCCACAGTCTTCTGCACGCCTGCAAGTTAATCATGCAAGAAATCAGTACTTCTCACTTGGAGGCGAAACGAATAATGAGGTGCTACTGCAGTTTACGGAATCTCCTGGACTTGTTTCAAAGACAAGCATCGCAAAAACTAAGGCGAATAACTAAAAGCGCATGCAGGGGACATATTTCGCGGGCGATTTGCCTTGGTTTTGTATACTTAGATACTTTGTGATATTTAACAGCACCAGGCGCCTTCATCTTAACCGGAAGAAAGCAGCCTACCGTCCTCGAGTGGCGTGAAGATGAATTCTTGGCCGATCACAGCTCTTAACTTCGAGTTGTCCGCAGGCTGTGCAAAAAGCGGCAAAACAAATCAAACAAACTAAACCAAAATGGAAGGAAGAGTTGGCGGGCTAGTGTTGCGCAGGAGCAGCAACTGTTGCTCACCTTTCTATAGACCCCTTCGGGGGCTAACTCGTCAAACTGAGGGAATTGCAGACAGCGCAGCGGCCCAATCCTTTGCACATGCAAATTCTGTATCCCTTCCAGTTGTCATGCTTGAGCCAACAACTCCAGTCAATCACCACAGCTAGCCAAACTTCTCTCTATGGCGCCAGCTAACAGCAGCTAAGCAGTTCTGCTGCGCTGTGGTAGTCACGACGACAGAGGCCGTAAGATAAATTCAAATACCCCACAGTATAAAAGTCATGTGCAGCAATGTTGCGCGTGCTCTGTAGCACTTCCTCATCTGACCTGTACTGGTCCATCAAATCCCGCACAGCGCTTGATCAGCAGCGCGAGGTCCTTTATTGAGATTTCTGATTAAAAAAAGAACAAAAGAATGGAACTTGATGCATTGTGTGTCTCATTTCCCACCGCGCGTCCTTCAAGGTACTTGAATCTAAGCACTAGTGTGCGTCTTCATGCAAACTGGGAAACGCATGCGCGGTTGCACGTACCACTGTCTTGCAAGTCAGGGCACATGTTTAGCAAAGAATGCGTCTCGGGAATATCTCGTTT
Source organism: Eimeria tenella (assembly GCF_000499545.2). NCBI lineage: Eukaryota > Apicomplexa > Conoidasida > Eucoccidiorida > Eimeriidae > Eimeria > Eimeria tenella. The sequence continues at coordinate 201,885 of NW_013543418.1, forward strand.
AACAAGCAGGAGCAGCAAGAGTCGTGCTGCGTCGTCGCTGAATAAAAACTGCCTTAAAGCCCCTCCTCTGCCACGGATAGTGAATGCGGTGCCATCACCTGCACAAGCAACGCAACTCAAACGCAATTACAGATAAACTCACCATGCCAATAATACACATCCATGGCTTTCTCCAAGATGCGAGGCCAGTACAAGAAGTGGCAAAGGACTCCATCTACAAATACGCATGCAACTGCCAAGCAGCTTCTCGCGGCTGAAGGCTCACGCTTGGCGATCTGGACTTTATGCACAAGGGCGGGCAATACGTGAGCTCTGTTTAGCTCAAAGTTGTCGTGGGGCCCGTAGAGATTGCAGGGCAAGACGCATATCCACGAGAAAGTGTGCCCTGCTCAGAGCATTGCGGGAGGCCAAGTTCAACTATGAGCTCACAAGACTAAAGTGCGAGACACCTGAACCGCTCCCCTTGCTGCTGCAGTTGAGTTGCTGCTACAGCGCCGTGGCTGCCTTGGGGTCACTGCAGCACAGGCTGTCTTTTGCTCGGCGGGTGTTATTTGTGTACCTGGGTTTTCCGCCTGCAGCTGTTGGCGGCTAAAACGAACCTGCTGCTCCAGCAAGCGCTTAGCTGCTGCATATCCCTCGTTTGATGGATGAGAAGGCGCCAAGCTGCGTGCAAAAGAATCGTTAGAGGCAGCCCCAGATGATGCCATGTTGCAGCTCGAGCCCAGCAGCAGCAACCCTTGCTCAAACATGCCAGGGAGCCACTCACTGCAGGTATTCCTCTACTAGAGGCAACGATGGGACGTGTTCGGGGTAGGCACAAGTGGAAAGGCAGAAAATGGCGCGGGTCACCTGCGATAATCACTCAGACGCATGCACATGCAAAACCCCGGCAAGGAAACTCAGCGCCAGCACGGGCAAATTGCTGTTTCTTTGCGAATTCCATTCACAATTTTTGAGCCTGTGGATTTCATTCACTATTTTTAGCCTGTTTCCCTCACCTGTGCCTCGAATGCAGCGCGAACTACATGTGTGTTGATCAGCACATTCTCACGGAGAAACGCTTCCTGCTCAAGAACACAAGCCGGCCTACTGACTCGCAGCTTAGCCAAATATCACTCTAACTCACGTTGTCGACTGCTTTTCAAGTTCCAAACTCTAAGCCCAACTCTTTGTTTATTCTGAACCGTAAGGGACGCTATATCTAGTGCTCTCGGGCCAGCAGAATACAGCAACTCGCAAAAACCCCGAGGACAGCTAGACTCTGCTTCAGTCTTTATCAAGTCCCAACCCCATTCACTACATATCTGTAGAATAACTTATCAAGGAGGAGCTGTAAAGCAAAGTCTGCTGCAAGGCGGCCACAGAGTGGCCACTCACATTGTTCTGCATGTTGTCATACAGCCCCCCGACTTTGGCTGCAAGGTGAATTATGGCAGTGGGCTGATAGCGGTGAAAGAGCAGCTGCGTTTCCTGCCAAACTCTGCAGAGTTCACCGACAAAAGGCCCCGCAAAAGCCAAGTAAAGAGTGCAGCGGCCCCGCTTGTGGGGAGGGAAGCTGATCTGTGCTGCCCCAGCCGCCCCGCCTCAGAGGCCAGTCACCTCAAGTCTGCATCTTTAGATCCGACGAAGACGAAGCCGTAGCCGTCGAGATCGCCGGCCTGCGCCTCGAGCTCCTCCACCGTGGACTTCAGCGCCTTTCCCAGCAGCCCTGTGCCCCCCAGAACGAGACAGACATTTTCCCGCGGCTGAAAACTGCAGCCGTGGGTGATGGCCGTCAGTTTCCGCACCAAAGCTACGCCGGGCCGAGTCATTGCTGCTCAAACTGGAGAAGTCTGCAGCTCTGCAGCTCCAACAACTACAGCTTTGCTTCCTTTCCTTCGTTTGTTCACTTCAGGGGGCCTCGACTTGAAACTTGAGGACCACAAGGTTTGCAGAGCGTGAGCCGCTGTTGTTCTTTCGGCCTGAGTGACAGAGAACTCGTATAAGAGCTTTGAAAACTTCAGACTGCTGCCGGTCGTTGTGCTCCAGTCGCAGCTGCAGGTTTCACAGCACGCGTGACGACTTAGCATTGGAATTCAACAGCTTGTTGTCAGCAAATAATGCTCGCTTTACTTAAACACAAAGACGATGAGGCATATATCTGCACTCGGCAGTGGCTGCGGCGAAACTTGTGTTGTTGCGCAGCTCCACGGCCCATTTGAACTATACGGCTGCACATCAGCCTTTTCCCATTCTCAACAAAGCCCTGCATTCACCCGTTGTACATATTTTGCTAAACGAAGCTTCAAGCTTCTGCCGTCCGCCACGTGCTCTAGCGGCCAAGGAACGGGGTCCGCCTCAGCGCTTTTCCGGCAAATACGCAGCGGCGCAGCAAAGTATAGTGGTTGTGACGGTTTTGATGATCTTAATAAGCCTTTAAAGGAATACGATGAAGCGAGTCGCTGCATGCGCATGCAAGGCACATGTTCGCGTCACACGAGTGGTCGCTGATGGGAAACTCAGTGGTCCACGGGAGCGTGTTAGCCCAAACGGGCTCAAAACCACAGTGTATCCCACGTTTCTGTGTTTTTGTTTCTTTATTGCACTTCATTTTCTCCGGGATGTTCCTTGCATTTCCCTAGCCTGCACACCGATATCGAGCGCGCGCAGCTGAAGCTGCGCGCACTCGCAGCTGCAGCGCAGCCGCAACAGGTATGGGGTCAACTGCACAAAAGAGGCTTTGCCTTTGCCTTCTTCAAATGTGTAGAAATTACAGAAGTGTCCACAGAAAAAGCGTGTTGAAGACACAAATATGGCCGCAAGATGCTCACGCCGAGCCGCTCCCCAGCCACCCCAGGGTGCTCGCGCCCAGAATGAAAACGAAATATCAATGTGTACGAAGTCCCCGTGTTTGTACGCAGCAGCTTTTAGCAGCTTTGTCAAAAACGTCTAGTTTCTTGTGAGTACGAGACTCCGTTAGCGGCAAACACCCCGTGGAGCATAGCAGGACTTAACAGGGCTTTTCCCTGTGCCTTAGAAATGGAATTTCTGCAATCCATACTTTCTCGGCTGAGAGCCAGGCGGCCTAGCTAAGAGATTTCGGAGCCTGTAGAGGCTACACTGACTGTTTGGGGCGTCTATAATTGGAACTTTCGGCAAACTGGTGCGAACTGGGTCACTGAAAGGTAACAAATAGACAAGAACCGGTTGAATGCCCGCCTCCAACTGCTGCTGCGCAGCAGGCCACTCAAGAAGGAAAGCGGTGGCGCTGCTCGGCCAGCCGCACTGCTGAGGCCTTCGCGTCGAGATAGAGGGAGTCCACATCTGCCACGTCGTTTGGCTCCACTACTTCGGAGCCCCGCGCCTCTGCTGCCAGCCTGCAGGGCTCCAGCAGCTGCAGCGCGAAGCGCAGCGAAGTCTGCGCGCCGATTTCGCCGAGGGCTTCTAAAGCACTTGGCGACAAGTTCACGCGTTCCACCGCTGCGCGCAGCTGGATCACCTGGACCACCTGAAGTGGAAATCGGAGGATAAACCGGGAAACTGTCATACTGGGACACAATTCACTTAAAAATCAATAAATAATTCTTTTCATATTGGAGAAAAGACCTCTGCAAACAATTTCTCTGGTGCCTTTGCTGCTGGGCAGATGGAAAGCTGTGCATGCACGGTCACTAGTTGCAGTAGTCCGCAACCCACGTACTTCTGAAACTGTGTACGGCTGCGTCTTTATTATCAAAAGCCGATCTAGAAGATCCACAGGCATGCCGTGGGGCTCTACAGAATCTGTCCCGCGAACTGTGCTGACCTGCAACAGCAAAAGGAATCTTCACACTGCAGCAAAAGTTTAAAACGGTGCAGCAGCTGCCGCCAAATGCAACTAACGACGAACATACGCACTCAGCAAAATGCATCCCCAACGCAATTCAAATGCAATTGCCTTTCGCTGAAAACTTCGAGAAATGGCTTGGAATGCAAGGCCCACCAAAAGACCACTTTAATGGTACTACGAAGCTACAGAAGGTGCTGTCACCCTAAGAGGGGCGCCTTACACCACGGTTTGTAGCAAACACGATAATGGGACTCATGGGAGACTCCAAGACGCGGTTGAGGAAGGAGAAACATTCAATGTCCAGCATATGAACCTAAGAGGCGGAGTGCAACCCACAGACACCATGAACACCGTGAACTGATGAGGTCTACAGAGCTATTTCGACTAATTTTTTGTTCCTAGCCCTTTTGTTCAACTGTTTACAACAAAGTTTCGGGTCCAAAAGCATGCAATCGCATCAAACAGACCAAATAATGGACTGCTAACCCCGCGACGTACTTCGTCTATGAACAAAACGCCCGGAATCAGCTGCGCCACGCCCTGCTCAATATATTTGTTGACAGTTTTGTTTATTTCCTCTCGCAGTCTCTCCGTAATTTCAGTTTTGCGGGGTTTCATGTACGCGCCCATCATGGACAAGACATCGGTACCTCCCTGAACACCACCTCAGCACTGCAAGCCCATCCTCTCTTGTAAGCCCTTCCAGCCGAAAGACACTAACTAAGATGATAATATAAGTGATATTTAAGTTCAATAAGATCCCCTGCTGTAGGTATCGGCCTGAAAACGAGAGCCCCAAGTCCCTTCTACTGCATTTGCATTGCGGAGGCGCCATCAGGCGAAGCGCACCTGAGGCTTTGCATTGGCCACGTCTAGATCATGAAGAGAAACAGTTTGCACAACTTCTTTCTTTTTTTCTACATGTCCCTTGGGCACTGGCACGAAGTCTTCGGCCTCGAGGTCGAATTCCGTGGCGTAGGCGTCGCTGCGGCCGACGCGTTTCACGATTCCTGAAGCAAAAAAGATTGAACTGCAGGAACAGAGACACCATTCAAGTGCCTCGTTCTGTTTTTCAATAAACAAATGCTCAAAAAGCTTCGAAAGGGGGGCCCTGAGGCCTGATCGAGGCTATGATTCGTGGGTGGCTGATGCTGGTATTCAGAAAGCGGCTTCAACTCATTCTGCTTCTCACCCGTGTTGGCCTCAATAAATACCACATCTCCGACTCGCACTTTCTCCTTCTGCAGCGAGTCGTGAAGCTGGGGGGCCAGCCGGAGGGTTTTCATTCCCTTGACCGTTTTGAGTGTCAGCATTACGGCGCTGATGCATTTGCCTGCAGACAAGCAGCAAGCCAGAAGCGACCACGTGAAGTCCCTTTGAGCATTTTATCGTGTTTTAAAGCTCCAATTCAAGAAAATAAATCAAGACAATGACATCCTCGATGATCCTGGAGTCACTTTACGATGTATTCAAGCCCAAACTCGAGAAAATACAACGAGATAATGACATTCTTGATATTCCTCGAGTCATTTTAGGGTGTTCTCAAGCTCAAATTCAAGAAAATAAAGCGAACACAACGACATTCTTGGCATTTCTCGAGTCATTTGGGTGTTGGAGAGCCGAAATTCAAGAAAATAAAGCAAAGATAATGAGATCCTTGGTGTTCCTCGAGTCATTTTGGGATGTTTCCAAGCCCAAATTCAAGAAAATAAGGCAAGATAATGACACTCTTGGCATTTCTCGAGTCATTTTGGGTGTTTAAAAGCCGAAATTGAATAGGATAACGCAGAGAGAATGGGACTTTCGGCGTGTTTCCGTGGGTCCTGGTGGAGTTCAAGAACCGCGTCGCACCGAAGCCGCCGTGGGGGTTCTCGGCCTCCTCTGCAGCGAGCTGGACAACTTCGCCCTCGAAGACTTCCTTGACTTCGCGAATGCGAAGGCCGAGGGCTCTTCTGCAGTGCTCGAGCAGCACTTCTGTCTTTTTGACTTCGCTGCTGAACACCGCAGAGGCCGAGAGCGGCACAAACGGCACTCCCGCCCCCAACTGCCCGCAGATCCCCATCGCCAGCGCCGTCTTCCCGGAGCTCACGGGGCCAGCCAGCAGCAGCGCCTGGCCTGCAGCAGCAGCAAACAGCACTCTGCTGCTGCCGCCTTTCCGCCGGCTACTTTGCTGCAGCAACGCTGCGGCAACGCTGCAGCAACGCTGCAGCAACGCTGCAGCAACGCTGAAGCGATGCTGCAGCAAAGCTGCAGTAACCCTGCAGTAACGCTGCAGTAACGCTGCAACAGTGCTGCAGCAACGCTGCAGCGTTGCTGCAGCTTTCCTGCAGCAACGCTGCAGCTTTCCTGCGGCTGCAGTGTTGCTGCAGCAAAGCCGTTGCTGCAGCTGCAGCGTTGCTGTAGCTGCACCGTTGTTGCTGCAGTTGCAGCGTTGCTGCAGCTGCAGCGTTGCTGCAGCAACTGCTGTTGCAGCTGCGGCGTTGCTGCAGCTGCGGACGCAAAGTTCATGAACTGTACATGAAAAAGGTGATTTTTTTGTCATTTTTCGTCATTTTTTCTGCATTTTTCACTAAAACGAAACATTTGCAACTTATTAACAATCAGCAGGAGAAAAGGGAAGTTTAATCCGGAAGAAAGTCGCGAAATTCGCGCGAAGACAGCCCGCCTACCCGCCAGCTTTCGCGCCTTTATCAAGTCCACTATGATCCCCGCGGCCTCCCGCGCCTCCAGCTGGCCCACCATGCCCCCCGCCTGCTGCAGCGCGGAGCCATCTGCTGCCAGCCCCAGCGAGCGGATGTGGCTGTGTGCAGCAACTCGCTGCTGCTGCTGCTTCGTGAGCCCGGAAGCAGTGACTTTCACGCCGTCGCTAGAGCACAAACGCAAGCAGCAGCAGCAGCAGCAGCAGCGGCAGCGCTCTTTCAGGAGCTGCGCCAGTTCCGGACCCGCCGGCTGCGCTGCACAGCTAGCGGGGTACGTGCATGCGGCCTGGGAAGCAGCACAGAAAGCCCCACCTGGAGAGCGGCGCTGCTGCTGCTGCAGCTCCTGCAGCTCCTGCTGCTGCTGCTGCTGCAGCGGCCACGGGGGGGCTCGGATCCGCGTCCATTTCCGCCCGGGGCTTCGAGACCCCAGTTGCTGCTGCTGCTGCGGCTTTCGCGCAAAACCCGAGATCTCCTGCGGAGGACTCTTAATTGGTCTTTAATTGTTTTGCAAGCTCCCAAAAATGAAGAAAAATGCGAGTTTCAGGGTCGCCTGAGGCGGAGCTGCTGCATGCAAACGAGCTTCTCGCGGCCTGTGGGACGAGCAGACTCGCACGGAAGGCTGGGGTCTTTTGTCCATTAATTGCGTTCGTTTTTGAATTGAATATTTTTATTTTGCATTTAAAACACAATTAATTCAAATTTCCCCGAAATCCCCGAAATAATTCACTTCTTCGACTTCTTCGCTTCCCATGCATGCAGCCACCCTCTCCGCCGATTGCCCTTTGCTCTTCCTTCGTTTTACTGGCCCACTCTATTCATTTAATTCGAATTAAATATATTTATTTATTTATTTATTTTTTTATTTTTTTATTTATTTGAGAATCAGGTCAAATTCCAAAAAGCTTCATTTCAGGCCAAATGCGCAGAACGCCTCCTAACGGCCAAAAAGCCGAAACCGAAAAGAAGTAAAATTTAAATAAATAAAAATGAATATTAATTTATTTGTGAATTTGACTTAAATCCCACAAGAAGAAGTCCCACTTAAAGAATTATATTTGCAAAATTAATATTTGCAAAATTAACATTTGCAATATTAACATTTGCAAAATTGATATTTGGATAATTAATATTTGCGAATTTGATATTTGCGAAATTAATATTTGTTGCTAGAGTTTCACTTCTCGTCCACAGACCATTTATTTCAACTTTTGCACTTTATTGAATTCTTCTAAAAGAAAAAAAGAAATAAAAAGAAACAAATTGAAGCCACTGGGGAAGAAACAGAAAGAGAAGCGAAGGGAATCAGAAAAAATTAATAAATGAAACAAAAAATAAAAAAAAGAAAACAAAATAGGATTTAAATTGAGACTTTTAGCGCAAAGGAACTGACCGCTCACTAAGCCACTCAGGCAGCTCAAAGAAATTCATTATATGTTCAAAAGGCTCAAATGCATTTGTTAAATATATTTTTTAAATGCATTCGTTAAATATATTCATTAAATGCAATTATTAAATGCATTCGTTAAATGTATTTATTGAGTGCATTTACTAAATGCAGTTAAATTCGATTTGATGAGTTAAATTTAACAGCATTTCTCTCAAACCCAGTGCTATAAGATTACTTGCATGCGCTGTGCAATTTAAAAAAGAAATAAAAATCAAACTAAAATAAATTTACAAACTTTCAACTCTTCTCCGGCAGCCGCCATTTTGCAGCTTTTGCTCCTCCCGATTGCCACGGTGTCTGTACACCCCAATCGTGAGCGCCCAGATGGAAGAGTCGGCTAACGTATAATTGGAATAAAGGAAATGATAAATATATTATATATGTATAAATCTATGAAGTATATATATATGTATATTATATTATATATGTTCTATACATATGTTCTATACATATATTCTATTATATATATTATATGTTATCTATTTATGTGTTCAGAGTCTTTTTTTCAGGATTTCTTTGCATAACAGTTTCGCTTTCTGCAGTGTAACTACAGCAGGCGAATTAGCACTTCAAATCAAATTCAAAAAATTCATTTTCGGGTGTCTTTTGAGTTTATTGTTTGGCATTAGAGCAGCAGCAAACTGGCTGCAGCAGAAGTCTTTTTTAATTTCAAATTTCTTTTTTTTAAACTTTCTGTTTTCGAAGTCGCAGCATATGAACTGCAGCAAAGCTTGCTGCTCCTTTTGCCCCATCCCCACAGCTCTCGACCTAGTCCTCATATGTCCTAAAGGCGAAGTTTATGTAAATTTGTATATATAGATATTAAGAGATAAAATGATTTATCTCCTAATAAAAAAAAAATATATATATATACATATTTATATATATATATGTATAGTTTATATATATGCATATAAGCCCCTCTTTGTTATTTAAAAAATCGTTGTGTCTCTTAATATGTATATATATATACACACATATATATATATATGTACACATATATGCATATGTATGTATATATATGTATATAAGCCACTCCATGTTTGAAGCTTTGCGTGGGTTGCATTCTCAGGAGAATTTGGATGCAAGTTTTGTACTAAGAGGCATTTAGTGAGCTGCGTCTATTTCACTTATAAATGCGTCGCTATGAACAAATGGCATTTTAAGCACAAGAGCTTTGGCGGGGACTGGCGCTGCACCTGGCGGAGTGAGGCCGCTTGCGCGTAGAGTGCCTGTACACACTAAAAGCGCCTTTAATTTGAAACATAAAATGTAAAATTAATTTTAATCTTTATTTAAATTCATCTTTTCGGATATTTCGCGCGAGTTCTGCGCCCCTTGCAGTGCCCAGCGCTGCACATGCGCTGCCTCACTTGACGGGGGCCACCACCGACTCAATGGGGGGTAAACCCGGCCTAGACTTGCAGTCTCACTGCAAAAAAAGAAAAATTAGCATTAAATAACATGAAAATTTCCCTAAGGAACAATAAAAATGAAGACAGAGGAGTTGTTCCACCGAGAGCCGGCGCCGGTGCTGCGGTGTACGTACACCCAATCTCGGCTAGACCCAGCAGACCTGGGGCCCGAGGCTTGAAACCGGAAGCCGCAGTCAGAACTGATGAAGTTTTTGACAATTTGTTTTAAATATTTGAATTTTGGCTTTTAGAGAAGCGCCGAACTCGCTGGAGGGTTCGCCGCAACGGAGTTGCTGACTGCGACCCGGGGGGTCCACCATTCGAGCTGGTGGGCTGAATTTGGAGGGCCCGGGGCCCCCGAATTTGCGATCTTCTGCATTTCGAGTCTTCAAATGCAATTTAAAGTCTGAAGATCCTGGAAAGTCGGAGAGTTTGGGGCTGGGGGCTGCCCTTGGCCGCGGCCGCCCGGCGTGGCTGCGCCGCTGTCTTGATGGAGTCTGCACGCCCCCGATCTCTCGCGCTCCGCTGCAGCAGCGGGCCCTCGGGAGCTGGAAGCAGCTAATTGCAGAAGAGGAGAAGTGGACTTTGGAATCAAAATGATTCACTTCCGGCGAGTTTTGCAGCTTCGGTGGCGGCGGTGGGTGCTGGTGTACCTGCCGCTTCTGGTGTCTGTACAGCTCGCCGCGCAGCTGGTGCTGGTCCACTGGAGCTCGCCACACGGCCACTCCCTCAAAAACAGATTTTTCGAAAGCAGCTACGGGCTGTTCAACTACGAAGTGGGGGAGGCCCTCTGCAGCAGCCCCGAGCTGCTGCGGCCGCCCTCTCTGGTGCTGCAGCAGGCCCACGAGCTGCTGCAGCAGCAGCCGCAGCTGCTGGCGGCGCTGCGGGCCGCGGGGGAGGCGGAGCCGCTTCAGGTGTACGTACACTGGGCGCAGCGCTTCGCAAGGCGCAGCGCAGCGCAGCAGCTCGCGCTGCTGCAGCAGGCGCGTCAGTTGGAGTCTTCGGACTTCACTTCTGGGCTTTCTGGCCTTTCGGAAATCTCCGGATTGGACTTAACTCAGGAAATGCTGACTGCTGCTTTCATATTTTCCGAGTGTCGCCGCAAAGGGCTGCTGAAGGCGCCGCTGCTGCAGCAACTGCTGCAGCAAAAAGACTCCAAACTGCTGCAGCAAAGCGACTCCAACGAGGACTTGCTGCAGTCCCTGGGGGTGCACACGCAGCTGCTGCTGCCCTCGCGCTTCCTGGGCGACCCGCAGCGGATCTGCTGGGGCTTCGAAGAGAAAAAAGAAGACTCGGACTCCAGCAGCAGCAGCAGCAGCGGCTGCTGCTGCCCGCCGCTGCAGCTGGCGCTGCAGCTGCTGCCGCTGCGGCTGCAGCGCTGGTGGGCCCGCGCCAGGTGGCAGTACCACTTCGCGGAGTACCTGCGGAAGCTGCTGACCATTTGGTGGCCAGTGGACCACTTCATGCACCAGTTCTTTCGCCAAGACGCCAACGCCCTCCTCGCCCTCATGAGTCCCTACTTGGAGCTGCAGCCCCCCGTGCCCCTCGAGCCCTCTTGCGGGGCCCCCAGGGGCTACTGGGTCCAGCCGCTGCAGCGCGAGCAGTGGCAGGCCCGCAGCAAACGCGCCTCCCCAGCTGCTGCTGCTGCGGCAGGTGCTGCAGCAGGTCCTGCGGCAGGTGCTGCAGGAAGTGCTGCGGCAGGCGCTGCAGGAGGTGCTGCAGCGGGTGATGCGGCAGCTGCAGCAGCAGGTGCAGCAGCAGCTGCAGCAGCAGCCCCTGGCGTGAACTCGTCAGGTCCTCGGCAGAGTCTTGCTGAGAAGCAAAAGCAAGGGGAGTCGGGGCTTTATTCAATTCCTGAAGATCATGACAATTATGTGCTGATCGACGACTACTGCAAAGCTGCGCGGGAAATTCACCGAGGGTTTTTCTCGGGAAAGCCGCGGCCCAAGCCCGTAAAAATCGTCGACGCTGTAATTTTGGGGTAAGTTTGCAATTCAAATTCAGAATTAAATCCAATTTGAGTTCAAATTTGGAAGGATTCCCTCGTTTGTGAAACGCGCAAGAAGTAGCGAACTCCCGGGTGTCTGTACACCCCGCGCGCGGTTTCTGCAATTTCCGCCGCCGCGGAGGGAAACCTCTCGATCTGAATGTGAAAAGGGCGGGAACTTGCGGAACCAAAGTGTCATTTGCGTTGAATTACCATTAATTATTGGAATGTCGGGTTTTTGTCTGCAGTTACGACTTGGATCTTCTGGAAATCCGGTGGCACGAGCTGCAGCACACGGTGGACTACTTCGTGGTTGCGGAGGCGCACCAGCACACGCTGGGGGTGTTTCAGAAGCCGCTTTTTTTCGAACGGAATCGAAAAAGATTTGCAGCTTTTGAAAAGAAAATTATTCACCTGGTGCAGCCGTTCGCAGCCTCGCTTCCCGTGGCGGAAAGCTGCAGCCGCAGACTCCTCGCAGACCAAGACGCCTGCTGGGAATTCGAAATGTTCCAAAGAGACTCTTTGCTGCACATGTTGGCGCAGCTCAACGCGGGCGCTGCGGGCCACGGCAACGCCCACGTGGCCCCTGGCTTTTTGCAAGACGAAGACCTAATTCTGGTTAGCGACGTGGACGAAATCGTCATGGGTGAGTCTCCGAACTTCCCCGTTTTTGTCTTTTTAAAACCACTAAGTTCAGCTCTCTCCCCTCCATTTAACTCCCCCTTCTGCGTTGCATGCGCTTCCGCTTTCCTGGCTTTGCAGCGCATGCTCAGGGCTTTTTTTAATGTGTCTGCATGCGCATGCAAGCCTGCATGCATTTTTCCTGATTTTTGGTTCTTTGCTTTTGTTTGTTTTCATATTTATTTGCCTTTTGGTTTATCTCCATTTGTTTGCATGCACCTCGTTTTCATTTTGCTTTTTTATTTGGTAATTGCAAATGTGGAATATTCTTTTCTCTTTTGTTTTTAAAGTTTAAGTCTTACTTGAATATTATTACTATGAAATATAAAGATATCTTCAATTTAAAATTCTAATCTGTTTATAAAATCAAAATGTTTATTCCGTTTGCAACTGGTGACACTTAAGCAGCGAAGTTTTTTATTTTTTTGTTTTCATTTATGAGATAGTATTTTATTTAAATGCTTCACAACATATGTATATATTTGCATGCAATAAATAAATACCACTTAACCTCAACAGCTTCTTTCAGACCTTAAACAACGTGCACGCATCAGCTTTCGCTGCTGCTGCTGCTGCTGCTGCAGGGGATCGGCTGCGGCACCTGAAGTACTGCGAGCCGCTGCCGCAGAAGCAGTTTGGCTGGGTTTTGGTGCACTATCCGGGAAGAGTGGACGCAATGGCCTTAAAGGACTTTAAAGTGATGTCGGGAATAAAAGAAACTCCATTTCCGCATGCAATAGGGCCTCTGGTGGACACAGTGGTGAGCAGCAGCAGCGGCGATCAGCGGAAAGATGAAGCTAAATCGATTTATATTTCATTTCTAGTTGCGAAATAACAATAAAAGATAAAACTTAATTCAATTTGCTTTTATTTTGTCACTGACACGCGAAATTCAGGCTGCAGCTCGCAGCAGCAGGTGCTGCAGCGGCGGCGCCGGCGCGAAACCTCGCAGCCTCGACGCGGTTTCTGCACGATGTGCAGCTTTTTGAGTTTCGTTTGCAGCTAAAGTGGTTTAATTTGCAAAATTAACTTCAATTAAATGCCATTTTTCGCGTTTATTGCGAGCTTTCCGCCGTTTCGCGCAGCCCTACAAGTCCATCCGACACCTCGAGGCCAAAACGGACTTCGTCTACGAAAGCCACGCGTACACCCGACACTGCCCCTCTTCACTGACACCCCACCGCTACCTCCACGGAGGCTGGCACCTTTCAGGTTTGTTCCCACTTGCTGCAGCAGCAGCAGCAGCAGCAGCAAGCAGCTACAGGCAGCAGCAAGCAGCAGCAGCAAGCAGCAAGCAGTTGCACTAAGCCAATACTGAGGCGCCAACGCGACAGATCGCCGCTGTATGTGCATGCACATGCATGCATGCATAAATGCGTATTTAAATAAATTAAATAATATATATATAATCTAGATAATGTATATATATATTATAAATACTGAGTGGATATATTGTATACATGTACTCAATATATACATATATATATTTTTTATTGTCAGCATGAAGGCAGTAAAAGAAGTAAAATAAAGCTCTCAGTATTTGCGTGAGTTCTTTGCAGCTTTCTGCTGATTTCAGCTGCTGCTGCTGCTGCTGCTGCTGCTGCAGACACTTCTTACCTGCCGTACTTGTACGCGAAAGTGCCGTCGGACGACGTGAAGCCTGGCTACGAGCCGTGGGGCCTTTACGCGCCGCTGTTGGCGCAAAGAGGGGAACTGGACTCTCCAGTTGGAGGCATTTTGCAAGCCCAAGTGGCTGCTTGGAAGGACTTTCGAGACTACAGACAAGTCGGCTCTCTCTGCGTGGATGCGAAGGATGTGCGGCGAGAAAAGCGGCGTTCAGGGACCCCAGCAAACCCTAAACCCTAAACCCTAAACCCTAGCCCCAAACCCCAGGCCCGCATGTGCGGAACCGCAGGATCCACCCCGCGGCGGGTTTGCATGCATGTGCTGCATGCGCTTTTGAATCTGTGGGATGCATGCATCATTTAGGTTTATTTTGGTTTAATTTATGTTTATTTTGATTTACTTTGGAATTTATTTTGGAATTTAAAGACAGAAAACTGAAAACTGAGCTCTTTTGCATGCAGGTGCCCGAACAGTACAAAGAAATCGGCTTCGGCTCGATGCCGTGGGTCATGCGCTGCAACCCCATGCGGTGAGCATTTTCTTTTGCAAAAAGCCATCCTAGTTCGTTAAATTGTGAAAAAAGAATTCACAATTTGTCAAATTATGAAAAAAGAATTCATAATTTGTCAAATTGTGAAGAAAGAATTCATAATTTGTCAAATAAATGAAATTTACCAGATCATGCATTAGTTCTGCGTATTCATGAATTGCCCAAATACATATGATGCAATGCATGTTGTATACTTATAAATTTTAAACATAATGTATATATAATCTGTAATATAAACATATTTAATTGTTTTATTCATGAATTGATAAAGTCTATTATTGCATTTCCCTGTGCTGAACCACTCGCTGAAAACCCGAAGAAGCAAACTTGAAAACCTGAACAAGTGCTCGAAAAAGACCCCCACGGCGCCCAAGTCAATCTTTTTAAATGTTTATTTTCTTCCTATTTCTTTTTTATTTCTTTTTATTTCTTTTTTATTTCCCTTTTATGATTTTCTGCGCCATTTGGAGCCCGTTTGGGCTGCAACAGCTTTGCCGCTTTTCTAACTGCGCCTAGCGCATTCAAGCAAATGTTGAACACCAAGTGGAATAAGATCTAATGTTTATTTTTGATTGTTTTTGCGCTTTTTGTTTATTTTTTGCCGCTTTGTCACTCTAATTCCAAGTGTGAGTGAGATTTAATGTTTATATTTGATTAATTCTTCATTTTTCGTTTATTTTTTGGTGTCTTGTCACTCTGCTTCCAGATGTGAATGAGATCTAGTGCTCATTTTTGATTGTTTTTGCATTTTTTTGTCAATTTTTTCCTGTTTTCTCACTCAAATTCCAGGTATGAATAAGATTCTATGTTTATATTTGATTAATTTTTGCATTTTTTGTTTTTTGGTGTTTCCGCACTCTTTTTCCAGGTATGAGATCTAATGATCATTTTTGATTATTTTTGCATTTTTTGTTTATCGATCGACTCCATTTCTAGTTATGAATAAGATTTAATGTTTATATTTGATTAATTTTGCATTTTTTGTTTATTTTTTGGTGTTTCGTCACTCTGTTTCCAGATATCCCACCTGGTTTCAGCAGCCAGACCCCCGCTACTCAATGCGCCCGGAGTCAAGTTTTGTAATTTACGGCAAGTCCGTCTGTGCGCGGTCTCTAGAGGAATGGTTTTCCATCTTCAGGTTTATAAGAGACACTTACACAGCAGTCATCCCCAGCACTAGCGGCATCAGCAGCAGCGACAGCAGCAGCGGCAGCAGCAGCAGCGAAACCGTTGCATATAACAGAAATTGATGCAATCGCGCGCATTTGCGTATTGCGGCTGCAGCAGCAAGAGCAGCAGCGGAAGCAGCAGCAGCAGCAAAAGTAGCAACAGTGAAGATCACAAAAAGGCACTCACAAGTATATATAGTATATGTACTTGTGTGCACAGATTGCATTGGCTGCAGATGCTTGCATGCGGTGTACAGATATAGTTGCATGCGTGTGCGCATTTGCAAGAATATACGCCCATTTGTGCCTTTATAATCTGATAGTGCATTGCAATTTATTTATAATGGAAGAAACAATAAAATGAATTTGAAAAAGCTTGAAAATGAGCTGTTTAGGCACTCAAGTGCAGACTTTTATTTCTTGTTTCTGCATTCAGATGTTTCGTTTCATTTTTTCAACCTATAACCTGTCAATTTTCATTTTCATTTTCCATTTGCAGCAGCTTTAATAAAAGCAGAAAAACTTTAATCTGATGTTTCTCGAGATGGAAACATTTCATGCATCTAGGGTTAAGGGTTTAAGGGTTTAGGGTTTGGGGTTTTGCTGCTGCAAACCCTTATTTTGCAGCTCTTCTGAGCTGACTTGCTCGAATAGCCGCAGCAAAGCGTCATTAAGGATAAGTAATAGTTAAATGTTTTATTTATGCTATTTTAGGCTTATATTTATGCCATTAAAGAAGATATGCTCCAGAAACCTGGACCCGCGGGGATCCAGCCAGTGCAGTCAGGAACTTCTGAATCGAATCTGAACTCTCTTAAAGACATATTCTCGTTTGGTAGCACCTTTTGCACTAAATTATGATTAAATTGATTCATAAATACCATTACCAAACATCAAATGAGAATATCTCTCCAATTATAATTGAGTGCAGAAGACGTGGGCTAGAAGGGAAGCCTCTGGGAAGCCTCCAGAGCCAGCCAGGGGAAACTCCAAGGCGCTCTTTAGAAACAAGGCTTCCAGCACTAAGAAATAAGTAAATGAATAATATAAAGGTGAAAAAGTAAGTATAAATAAAAGTATTGCGAATGTAAACATGTGTGTGGCCACAGCGGCCAGAGAAGCTTTGCACCAGGAAAGCAGCAGCAGTTGTCCGTGAAATTGGAATTAAACTGGAGCTCAAGAATAACTTTTGGATATAAACTCTTTACAAACTTGTGCGGAAACGGAGAGAAGGAAATAAGAGCCGCAGCTACGCAAGTCCAGCTTCATCTGGACTGGAGAACAAGGCAGGAGCCGTAGCGTCGCGCAGCAGCGAAGAACCAAGTAAAAGCTTTCTCAATTGATCAATATATAGTGAAAAAGTAGTCTTTTGAAGAAATGAATCAAAAGAAAGAAGGAAAACGAGCAGAGAGGCACTGAGGAGGCCTGGAAAGCAAGAGCTGAACTGAGAAGTTGAACTGGCTGGCTGGCTGGGTTGTGGCGAAGACTTGAACAGCGGCAAAAGTGGGGTTTTCGGTCAACGTTAGGAGTCAAAAATAAGAAATTAAATAAAGTAAAACTTGAAAAGGGAAAAAGAAGCACTAAAGAGCTGCAAATGGAGCAGCGGAGTGCCGCAGAGTCGTATCCAGGCCTCGCAGGAGCAACACCGAAATAAGCGGAAGGCGAGCAGCTCGAGGGTTAATCAGCAGCAAAACAAAACGAAAGAAATTTAACTTTTGCATTTAATTCATTTTAAAGGCAGATCAGCTTTGAAACGGGTCTTTCGAGTCAGCCGCTGGAGCGCGCAAGCTGCTGGAGCGCAGGGGCTAGTTAGGAGTGCTTTCCGTTGAGTTCGGGACGAATTGGCCTCGTTTGGCTCCCAAAACGCCGAATTGTGGATTTAAATGCAGCTTTCGAGGCTAGTGAGTCTGGGATTTGCACGGGAAGTGAGATCGGGCGCGGGAAAGGCGAAGAAGGTTTTCTGAACGCCGGGGAGGCTGGCGCGGCGGCCGCCGGGGCTGCGGCGAAGACTCGTGCGTTTCGAAGGACTCGAAGGGCCGAATTTGTCGAACTTCGCGGACTTGTCGCTGCAAAAGGGTTTTCGGAGGGTTTGAGCGGCGGGAAAGTGCATGCCAGTCTGCCGCGGCGGCCGGGCTGCGTGTGTGGCGGCGCGAGCGGCGGGGGATCCGGGAGATCTGGGGATTGGGAGTGGAAAAAAAGCTGCGGGGAGTTAATTTGCGAAGTTTAGAGAAGCGAAGAGTTTGGAGCGGGGCGAAAGTTGGCGAGAGCCGGCAGATCGGCGGGCGGATCCGCGAGGGGCTGGCGCTGCAGCTCTGCTTCTGCAGGGGCGTTGCTGCTGCGCTGCTGCAAGATGGCGGCTCCCGGGGAGGCAGCTGGAAGCAAAGGCGCAGCAGCAGGCGCTGCGGAGGCAGCAGCAGCAGCAGCAGCGCGGGCGGCGTGGCTGCGTGCGGCGGCGCGCGGCGCGGGCGCGCGCAGCCGCGGCTCCGCGCTGGCCGAGCTGGAGCGGCAGCAGCGCAGCAGCAGCAGCAGCAGCAGCAGCAGCAGCAGCCCGCAGCGCTACCTCACCTTCGCGCAGCGCCAGGCCCTCGTCAACTCCCCAGCCCCCGCCTGGCTCCCCATGCTCGTGGCCTTCGGGATGATCTGCTTCGTGTCGATGACGCTGTCGGGTTTGGGGGGCGAGGGGGACTTGAGCAGGGGCGGGGGGGAGCGCTGGGAGCTGCCGCTGGCGGCGGAGGGGGCGCTGCAGCAGCAGCTGCTGCAGCAGCAGCTGCTGCAGCAGGCCGCAGCAGCAGCAGCAGACGCCGAGCCCGCCGACGCAGACCCGCAGCGCCCCCGCAGGTCCAGCCAGCTGCTGCTCGCCAGCCACGAGCAGGCCCTGGACTGGGTCGAAAGCAAACAGTCGCTGTCCACTTTGATGCTGCGGCCTGCGGACTACGTCACTTTGCACGAGGCCCCGGCGCAGCTGCAGCAGCTGGCCTCGCTGCTGCTGCAGCAGGCCCGCGACCTGCAGCAGACGCAGCGCCTGCAGCCCTACAGCCACTCCAAGCTCTCGCTGCTGCTGCAGCAGGACCTCATTGCTGCTGCGGAGCTCGTCCTCCTCTGCAGGATCCTCGCCGCCAGGGGCGCCCTCGACGCCGCCCAGGTGCAGCGCCTGCAGCAGCTGCTGCAGCTCGCGCTGCAGCGCTTCGGGAAACAGTGGCCCGCAGCTATTGGCCTTTCCCGCTACGTCCCCAGCAGCAGCGACCAGGAGCTCTACCTGCGGCTCGTCAGCGCCGTCGCCGCCGCGCTCGACGACGCCGTCCGCTTCTGCCTCGCCGAGGCTCAACAAAGTCCAGAAAATGCAAAAATTGACAAAAGAAAACGCGCGTGGAACGTCTTGACCGCCAGGTTCGACATCCAGCGCCTCCTCCAGGGCGCCGGCTTCCCCGAGGTCGTCGCCGACGTCTTCCGCACCGAGTAGCCGCCCCGATCCGACGGAATCCCGCGCGAATTTCCCATTTATTTCCACAAAATCCCTCTTTATTCGCAAAATCAACCCTAGTTCGACACCCGATACGCGAAAATCGGAAAAATTCCAAACAAATTCTGGCGCAGGTGACAGGTAGTTCAACTTTTCGACCTGGTGTCTGTACACCCCAACGCGGAAACCGCACCCGCCGAAGGAAAACCAACGCCACTTCACTCCACAAATTGGTGCTTTATATCCACTTATTAAAATGTAGGTGAGTATTTACGCGCCGTTTCCTCTTCAAATGTTTCTTCTTCTATTTCTTGCCCCCTTGTGTCTGCTGCTGAACGACCTGCACCACCTGCATGCGCTTTAGCCCAAATATAGTTATCTTTAGATATCAAATTCGCATGCATCTGATATATATATAATATATATTATACATATATTGTTGTAATATTTATTTATGTATGTATATGTTTGCATGTATATATATTTGTACATTGTATAATACACATACATTATATATATGCATGTTTACATACATGTACATTTGTGTATTTATGTATACAAGTATACATTTTTATGCGTAGCCTGCAAACATGCATTTTCAAATATAAATTGCAATTAAAAACAAATTAGAAGTACACATTTACCCACATAAGCTGTGCTGTGCATTTATACATATATGAATTATATATGAATTGCATAAAACTGAAACTCCACATTTATATATATAAAATGCAAATTTGCATTTATATATATAAAAGCAACTCTTCATTTATGGCAGCAAACGCATGCGTAGTTGCATGCGCTTTGTTTGCGCAATTGAAGACGCAGTCCAAGGCTGCTGCAGCAGCAGCAGCAGCTGCTGCTGCTGCTGCTTCTTGAAGGATGAACGGAGCTGCTTCGAGAAAGCATTTAATGCGCAAAAGACTCACCTGGGATGGACAAAAAGTTATTTTTATTATTTTGAATTTCGGGAGCTTCGTGGGGCCGGGGTGTACGTACACTTGAGCTGTCTGTACACCTGGGCGCCTCCACTCCTGCGCCGGCAGTTTCTTGAAATGCATGCAATCAGGATCCAGAATATTATTTATTATTCATATATGTATAGATGCTTCATCTATATATATATAATATATATATATAATTTATATATATATATTATAAATATATATATGTACATGTATATATATATATGTGTATATAATATATATTAATGCATATATATATATATATGCATATGTATATATATAATATATATAATACATATAATATATATAATATATATATTATGTATACATAATCTATAATTAATGCACTTCGTTCTCTGGAGATATTCGGAAAGAAATAAAAGTGAAAAACAAAAAACAAGAGGCTTCCCGTTGGCTCTTGGGGTGTACGTCCAGTGGGACACAAATGACACTTTTGCTTCCAGTTTTTTTCGCAGCAAAAACTTCAGCTTTGATTGCCTTTTGGCCTTCAGACTCTTTCCTACTCGGGTTTAGGGTTTAGGGTTTAGGGTTTGATTCCAGTTTCTCAGGGTTTAGAGTTCAGGGTGTAGGGTACTTGAGCTTTCTGAAGTGCACAGCAAACCTACCAGCTGTAGAAGCAGCAGCATCCGAAGTCGCAGCAGCAGCAGCAGCAGCAGTAGCAGCGTAACAGCAGTGGGAGCAGCAGCAGAGGTCCAGAGGGTTTTGAGTGCGTGTGGCTCTAAACCCTAGACCCTAAACCCTAATGCGTATTCGCTTGCGAATGCAAATGCCAGCTTGCCTACATTACTGGTGCATCAGATGCAAATATAATTCGAATACTGAACAATTTAAAGCTCACTGGAGCATCAAATGGAAATATAAAGTGAATTGAATGAAATATAAAATGCAGCTATGACTCAAATGAGCGCCTGAGCTGTACTGACACCGGCGGAGTTGCTCTCGGCTCGGACTGCGTGCAGAGGACGATATATGCATTTATATTCCGCCGTTTGAATTAGTTTTTGTGAATTAGAATAAAATAAATCAAATTAAATTCATTTAAATTAATTCAAACTATTGAAGTGGCGCAGATGAGTGAAAAAGAACTCGCGCTCTGGCGCGGCGGGCCGAGTGACCGCTGGCGGACCACTGCGCGTGTATTCGTCGAGAAGGCGCGTGAAAAGGCGGGAAAAAAGGGGAAAAGGGGAAAGAAATGATTTAACGTTTTTAGAAGTTCAAATAAATTGAATTTGTTTATTCAATTTAGTTTATTTCAAGGGCAAACGCGCCAAAGTGACGCAGGGGGCTGGGGTGTCTGCTGGCCCCGCAGCGGTCAGTGACCTGCGGCAGCAGCGCGTGCGCGATTCGGGTGTCTTTACAGCTCGGCACAATCAATTTGTGCGTCAAATCGGCGCCAATTTGCATTTAATCAAATAAATTGTGTCATTTAATTTGGAAAAGAGGCAAGGGGGTCTGTGTCGGAGTGCAGTTTCGCGTTTCTGGCAGCCGCGAGCGGGCAGCGGCGGGGGCGCACTGGGGCGTGTTTCGCGGGTTTGTGGACTTCTTTTTTTTGTTTTTTCCGAAAATGGCATTTAAAAGGAGTTTACTGCCGCTTTTGCTGCTTGGAGCAGCAGCAGCAGCAGCAGCAGCAGCAGCAGCCGAAGAAGGCCCCTCCGTTCAAGAAATCGTGAACAGCCGCCTCATTGCGGGATTCAAAGATGGCTGCAACCCCGAAGAAGCTTCTCTTCGAAGTTTGGGAATTGCCGTCAGAGCTGCTTACGGCGAAAAGAGAAAACTCACCAAGTTCCCGGAGGCCGCCTCCGCGTAACCCTAAACCCTAAACCCTAAACCCTAAACCCTAAACCCAAGTAAACCCTAGTAAACCCTAGTAGACCCTAGTGAGCCCTAGCAAACCCTAGCAAGCTCTGCTACTGAGCCCTAAGCCGCGCCACTGCCGATGCACATGCACCCCTCCAAACCCCAAACCGCCCCGCCAACCCCTAAACCCTAAACCCTAAACCCTAAACCCTAAACCCTAAACCCTAGTTGGCGTGCAGGATCGTGATGGACGTGCGGGAGACGGGGGCTGAGGACTTCAGCACTTACAGCCGGCGGCAAACTTCTTTCGAGTTGCACTTGGCGCAAAGTGGAGATGATTATTTATTTGTGGGAACCTCTTTTTGGGGTTTGGAAAACCCTCAGAAGTGCGTGGTTTCGCGGCAGCACTTGAAGCGCGTGGGGGTTTCCATCATTTCCTTCTCCAACTGTCCCCTGCTGCTCCAAACCCTCGAAACACCAATTAGGGTTTTCCAAAACGACTCTTGCGTTCTTTTCGTCGAAAAGGACTCCGTCGTGCATGCGTACCCCACCATTGAGGGTCCCCCCGTCGACGAAGAAGCCCTCGTAAACCCTCACGAGCCCTGGAAACCCTTTTTTAGGGTTTCGCCGCCCCGGAAGCCCCTTGAAGTTCACTGAGCCGCCCTAAAGTGTACTGCACTGCGCTAAGGCCGAATAAAGCGTTTTAAACTGCATGAAAGTGTTTGAAAGTGTTTTAAAGTGTTGGAAAGTGTTGGAAAGTGTTGGAAAGTGTTGGAAAGTGTTGGAAAGTGTTTTAAAGTGTTTTAAAGTGTTGGAAAGTGTTGGAAAGTGTTGGAAAGTGTTGGAAAGTGTTGGAAAGTGTTTTAAAGTGTTTTAAAGTGTTGGAAAGTGTTTGAAAGTGTTTGAAAGTGTTGGAAAGTGTTTGAAAGTGTTTTAAAGTGTTGGAAAGTGTTTTAAAGTGTTTTAAAGTGTTGGAAAGTGTTTTAAAGTGTTGGAAAGTGTTTGAAAGTGTTTGGAAGTGTTTGAAAGTGTTTGAAAGTGTTTGAAAGTGTTTTAAAGTGTTTGAAAGTGTTGGAAAGTGTTGGAAAGTGTTGGAAAGTGTTTTATAATGGGGAAAGTGTGGAAAGTGTTTTAAAG
>NW_013543419.1:0-15005 GCF_000499545.2 Eimeria tenella
GCTGCTGCTGCTGCTGCTCCCCCTGTTGCTGCTGCTGCTGGTGCTGCTGCAGTATACCCAGCTCTGCAGCAATAGCGCATGCAGTCTTCAGCTGATCTCCTGTTATCATCTTCACTTCTATTCCTGCTGCTCCGCACTGCAGCACAGCTTGCTGCACTCCAGCTCTTGGGGGGTCCAAAGACCCCACAAGTCCCAGCAGCAGCAAACCCTGCAGCAGCAGCAGCAGCAGCGGGTGGTACCGGCGTCCAGCAGCAGCAGCAGCGGAGCCGGCGGCGTCTCGACACGCATCAGCGGCGAAACGGAAGAGCAAAACAGAGGTGCAGCAGCAGCAGCAGCAGCAGCAGTTGCAGCAGAGCAGCAGTGTTTATAGGCGACTCGTTTAGAGCTACGAAGGCAGGCTGCAGCAGATCGCCCGCGCCTAGGGTTTAGGGTTTAGGGTTTGGGGCTGCTGGGGCACTGGGAAGAGTCATTCGAGCGGGCTTTGAGCGGCTCCTCCCGCCTCCCCGAGGGTTTAGGGTTTAGGGTTTAGGGTTTGTACGCGTTGGGGCTCCTCGAGGATCTGCTGGAGGCGCTCGTCAGCGCCTTCTGCTTCCTTGAGGGTTTGGAGCTGCGCGGGGGTTAAGGGTTTAGCAGCAACAGCCAAAACCCTCAGAGCAGCAGCAGAAAGTTCATCGTTTTGCTGCTTAATGTCTAAACCCTCGCCTTCGCTCATTTTGCTGCTCCAGTCTATGCTGCAGCAGCCTTCCCCGCACTTCAACATGTAGCCCAAGTGCCGGTACAGCTGCAGCACCCAAACCCTAAACCCTAAACCCTAAACCCTAAACCCTAAACCCTAAACCCTAAACCCTGTATACTCTAAACCCCGTTTACCCTAAACCCTGTGTACCTTAAACCCTGTAAACGCTAAACCCTGTAAACCCTAAATCCTGTAAACCCCAAACACTGCAATCCCTTAACCCCGAACCCTAAACCCTAAACCCTAAACCCTGTATACCCTAAACCCTGTATACCCTAAGACCTTTATACCCTAAACCCTAACCCTAAACCCTAAACCCTAAACCCTTGATTGGCGCCGGCCGGTCTTGCCTTATCGGGTGCGCCCTTGACGATGGCGACGTGCGTGAATTTGCTGCTGCTGCTGCTGCTGCTGCTGCTGCTGCTGCTGCGGGCGAAGCTGAGGCTGCAGAAGGAGTTGGGGGTTTGCAACTTGTGGACAGAAGCAGAAAGTTTTCTGCTAGAGTTAAATGGAACTTCTAGTGCTGCTTCTCGAGGATACATTTCAAACAAACTCCCGTCAAAACCCGCCTTCGCAGCAGCAACCACCAACGCCCCTAAGCAGCAGCAGCAGCAGCAGCAGCAGCAGCAGGGGAAGCCGCAGCAGCGAAGGGAGGCAAAGTGATGGCAGGCGAACAGCAACAGCAGCAGCAGCAGCAGCAGCGGCGAATAAAAAGTGATCGAAAGCAAGCGAACAACAGTAGCAGCAAGCAGCAGCAGCAGCCACAGCAGCAGCAGCAAGAGGAACGGAGGGGTGGGGCAGCAGCAGCAACTTTAGAAAAAAGCTACAAAAGGAGATAAAAAAGACAAGAAGCGACAAGCAAAGGTAGCAGCAGCAAAAGAGCAGTCCAACTGGAGCAAAAACGGGCATCCGTCAAACAGCAGCAGCAGCAGCAGCAGCAGCAGCAAATTGCTGCTCTTTACCTTCGCTCATGTTGCCCGAAGTGGTCCACTGTTTTGTCTTTGGATCTCTTGTCAATTTTGTGGAATGTGAATTTAGAAAAGCAGCAGCAAGAAGTGCTCGAAGTTGTGCTGCAGCAGCTGCGTCTGCCCGCGCAGCAGCAGCAGCAGCAGCGTCTCCCGCTGCTGCTGCTGCTGCTGCTGCTGTTGTTGCAGCAGCAGCAGCGTCAGCAGCACCGTAGTCCATCAGCACTCGCCCAAATGAGTTGTAGGCCCCTTGTGCATGCAGCGCCGCAATAGTTGCCTGCGCAGCAGCAGCAGCAGCAGCAGCAGCAACACACTTTTCCCGCTGTTGCTGCTGCTGCTGGAATTTTAGGAAAGGAGCTGCTGCTCAACTGCGCTGCTGCGGAGCAGCAGCAGCAGCAAAAGAAGACAAAAAGAGAAGCAAAAAAACAGCAAAAGGGAAAGAAGAAGAGGCGTGAAGTGCGGCAGCCAATCAAAGAAGAGCAGCAAACTGAAAGCAGCAGCAGCAGCAGCAGCAGCAGCAGCAGCAAAAGGCGCACCTTTTTTCCTTCGGAAAGTTTTTGCAGCTCGAAGAAGCCGCCGTGCGGGTCAAAACCTTTTGTGGGGTAAACAGCAAAAACAAAAGAGTTTTTATCTTCTTTTTTAATTTCATTTTTATTTCCTTTTTTAATTTCATTTGACCCTTTTGCCGCTTCTTTTGTCTCCTTTTCAACCTCCTCTTTGCTTCCTGCTGCTGCTGCTGCTGCTGCTGCTCCTGCTGCTGCAGCAGTCTCCTTCCGCGAAAAGACAACTAGTCTTGTTGCTGTCATTTTCCCCTCCGTCAAAGTCCCTTAGCAGCAAAACAAAAACACTTTTTTATTTTTATTTTTATTTATTTTATTTTATTTATTTTTATTTTGTTTTATTTAATTGTTTTGTTTGTTGCGATGTTTGTCTTTTCATTACTTACTTCGGCACTCTTCGTGAAGCCAAATAAATAAATAAATAAATAAATAAATAAATAAATAATTAAATAAATAAATAAAGATAATAAATAAATAAATAAATAAATACAAATAAATAAACAACCAACCTGTTTTGTCGGAACAAATGACGGAGCAGCAGCCGAGTGTCTCGACAGCTGGCAGCTTCCGCACGTTCGCCTTTCGCTTCACCTGCAGCGGCAGCAGCAGCAGCAACAGCAGCAGTAAGATAATAGCAGCAGCAGTAAGATAAGAGCAGCAGCAACAGCAGCAAGTGTAGTGTAGTAGGGCCAGTAGCACTAGTTCTGACAGCAGCAGCAGCATAAATAGCAGCAGCAGCAGCAACAGTGGAAGCAACGCCAGCAGCAGCAACAGAAGCAGCACCAGAAGAAGCAGTAAGAAGCAGCAAGAGCAGCAGCGCTAGAAGCAGCAAGAGTCTACATACAGTAGCAGCAGCAGCAGCAGCAGCAGCAACAGTAGCACTAGCAACAGCAGCAGCACTAGAAGCAGCAGCAGCAGCAGCAGCAGCTTGCAACTTGGTGTCTTTTCCCTCCCCAAGCTCCGTTTCAGCGCTCGTTTTCTCCAACTGGAAGAATAAATAAATATAATCAAGTTAATTTAATTAATTTAATTTAATTTATTTAATTAATTTATTTAATTAATCAAGTTAATTAATTAATTTAATTAATTACCATATCTCTCGCCCCCAAAGACAAACAAATGGTCACCACCATCGGCAGCCCCTCGGGAATCGAAGACACCGCAAAGCCCACGGCGACCAAAACAATCTGAAATAAAAAAATTAAAAACAACTAACTAACTAACTAACTAAACAAATAAATAAATAAGTAGTAAATAAAATAAATAATAATAACTCATTGGTGGACTGGAATTGAAAGAAGAAAAAGGGAAAGAGCAGCAGCAGCTCAAACCCTAAAAAAGGGTTTAGTCACAGTCGAAAGCTCCACCCCAAAACCCTCATTTCAAAGCCCTCTAAAACTCCAATAAACTGCTTTTCAATCCCTATACCCTAAACCCCAAGCTCTCTGGCTTTAAACCCGTCTGCAAACCCTAAAAAGGCTTTATCACGGCGAAGAAACACCCTAAATCCTAAACCCTAAACCCTAAACCCCCCAAACCCTCATTTTGAAGCCTTCGAAAGCCCCGAAAAGCTGCGCAGGAAGCCTGCAAAGCCGCAAACCCTAAAAAAGGGTTTACTCACGGTGAAGACGGGGTCGGAGTCGGGGTGGGCAGGGTCTCTGTAGCCCGTCAAAACCGCCACCAAAACAATAACCACCAAAACACAAATTGCCAAAAGGCCTATTAAACCCCCCAGCCTGTTGAGGCCCCGCTGCAGCGGAGTCAAACGAGAAGCTGCTGCTGCTTTCTTCAGCTGCAGCGCTATGCGCCCCACCTGAGCAGCAGCAGTAGGAGCAGCAGCACAAGCAGCAGCAGCTGCACATGCAGCAGCAGCAGCGAGAGCGTGCGCAGCCGGGAGGCAGCAGGGGAGCGGGGAGCTGCTGCAGTAGCGGAAGCAGCAGCAGCAGCAGCAGATCGTATGGTGCAGCGCATGTAGCAGCAGCAGCAGCAGCAACAGCAGCAGCAGGGGACTTTTAAAGAATTAGAATTTGGTTCTTTTAATCTTCAAAAGGAATTTCAAAATCCCCCAAAAAGAAATTCCAAAACCCTCAGAAAGAGTCCCTTAAACCCCCAAAACCCCCAAAAGGTGTTTTAAATTCGCAACAAAAGCTCTCTTGAAACCCAAGCAAAACCCCGTTATAAACTCAAGAAAAACCACTTTAAATGACAAATAAAACCCCTTTAAAATGGCTGATAAAAAACTTTTAAATGACAAATAAAACCCTTGTAAGCGGCAAATAAAATCCTGTTTGAATGGAAGACAAAACCCTTTTTAAATGGCAAATAAAACCCTTTTTAAACCCCAAAGAAACCCTCTTGAGTGGCAAAAACCCTAAAATGGTGGAAAAAACCCTCAAAACGCCGCGAGAAGCCCCCCAAAATCCCAACCAAAACCCTCGTTGAAACGGCAAAGAAAACCCTCATAAATGGGAGAGAAAACCCCTATAAAAACCCATTAAAACGCCAGAAAACCCTAAAATGGGGTTTCGCGGACTTGCGTCTCCATGCCCGTGGCGTAGACGAGACAGCGGCCGCTGCCGTTGGTGACGATGGTGCTGGCGAAGCACAAGTTGGAGGCGAAGGGGCTGTCGGGGTCAACTGCGGAGACCGTTTTGGTGACATCTTCGGACTCTCCTGCAGCCCAGCAGCAGCAGCAGCAGCAGCAGCTTGCTGCTGCTCAGCAGCAGAACTGACCGCGGAAAAAACGAGCCAAAAAGACGCGAAACCCGCGGAAAACGGCCCGAAAACGCCGCTGCTGCTGCTGCTGCTGCAGCAGCAGCAGCGCAGCAGCAGCAGCAGCAGCAGCAGCGGCAGCAGCAGCGGGGCGCACCGGTGAGAATGGCCTCGTTGGTTTTGAGTTCCGTGAGCTCCAAGCAGCGCATGTCTGCACAAACGCTGTTGCCAGTTTGCAAAAAAACTATATCTCCAGGAACAACTTCTGCTGCTGCTATTTGCTGCTCCTGGCCGTCCCGCAGCACGCAGCAGCTCGGGGCCGCCAAGTTCGCCAGCTTCGCCAACGCGGAACTCGCTGAACGCAGCATTAGGGTTTAGGGTTTAGGGTTTGGGGTTTGGGGTAGTTGCCAAGGTTCTGGGGCTTGGACGCGCAGGACGGTTTGGGGTTTAGGGTTTAGGGTTTGGGGGAGTTGTCAAGGTTCTAGGGTTTGGACACTCAGAACGGTTGAAGGTTTAGGGTTTAGGGTTTAGGGTTTGGAGGGAGTTGTGAAGGTTCTAGGGTTTGGACAGCCAGAATAATTGTGTTTCAAAGCTGCTTTGAACTTTAAACCCTGCAAACCCTAAACCCTGCAAACCCTAAACCCCGAAAGCTCTAAAAAGCTCTAAACTAAACAGTTTAGACCCTAAACAGTAAACCCTAAACCCTAAGTTCCAACCCCTAAATCCCAAACCCTAAACCCCAACCCCAACCTCCAATCCCTAAACCCCAACCCCTAAACCCTAACGCCTAAACCCTAAACCCTAAACCCTAAACCCTAAACCCTACACCCCAAACTCCAAACCCCAAACCCCAAACCCAAACCCTAAATCCCAAACTCCAAACCCCAAACCCTAAACCCAAACCCTAAACCCCAAACCCCAAACCCCAAACCCTAAACCCTAAACCCTAAACCCTACCGCTTTGCTCCATGTAGGTGGCGAGGCAGGCGTTGAGGGTGACGATGACAAGAATGGCAGCGCCTTCGACCCACTCCTTCATAACAAGAGAAGCAACAGCAGCAACAAGCAGCAGCAGCACAACTGGAGAGAGAAACTGCGAAATGAAAACTCTCAAAATAGAGTCTTTGCTGCTTCTCTCCAAACAATTCGCCCCAAACCGCGCGCGGTTTGCTGCTGCTGCTGCTGCTGTCAAACCCTTCCGCACGTCCTCGCAGCCAAACTCCAGCGCCAGTTCCTGCACAAACCACAAACCCTAAGCCCTAAACCCTAAACCCTAAACCCCTGGCACTGGGAAGGGAAACCCTAAACCCTCTAACCTAAACCCTCGCAATTGACAAGCTCGATGCAGCACGCCCTGATGCCGGTAGCGCCCAGCCAGCCCACCCCACACTCCACACCCCAAACCCCAAACCCTAAACCCTAAACCCTAAACCCTACGTGGACGTCGGCGGAGGCAAATCTGTTTTTGCCGGAAGTGGGAAACTCCTTTTCAGTTGCTGTCACCATTTTTTGAAAAGCTTCCGGATCTGCATCTCGAGCGGACTCAACCAGCTCCTTTAGGCTAACCTGCAGCAGCAGCAGCAGCAGCAGCAGCAGGTAACACAGCAGCAGCAGGTAATGCAGCAGCAGGGAGTGCAGCAGCAGCACGTAATGCAGGAGCAGCGGGGAGTGCAGGACCAGCAGGGAGTGCAGCAGCAGCAGGGACTGCAGCAGCATCAGGTAGTGCAGCAGCATCAAGTAGTGCAGCACCATCAGGAAGTGCAGCAGCAGCAGGGAGTGCAGCAGCAACATGGAGTGCAGCAGCAGGTAATGCAGCAACAGAAGTAAATGCAGCAGCATTCAATGCAGCAGCAGCAGTTAATGCATCAGCAGCAGCGAGTGCAGCAGCAGCAGTTGGTGGATCCGCAGCAGTGTCAGCAGCAGCTAATGCAGAAGCCAGTGCAGCAGCAGTGCAGGCAGCAGCAATCGCAGCAGCAGCAGCAGCAGCAGCAGCTGAGACAGTTGCCACAGCAGCAGCACCTAATGGAGCAGCCACAGCAGCAGCTAATAGAGCAGCGACGGAATCAGCAGCAGCCAATGCAGCAGCAACAACGTCGGCCGCTGCAGCCGCAGCACCTAGTGCGCCGCAGCAGCAGCAGCACCCTGTGGGCCGCTGCGGCAGCAGCAGCGGCAGCAGCAACACCAGCAGCAGCCACAACACCAGCCCCAGCAGCAACACCAGCAGCAACACCACCAGCACCAAACCACCCGCCACCCCCCACCCCCCCGCAGCAGCAGCAGCAGCAGCAGCAGCGGACCTGGCTTTTGCTGAGTCTTTCCAGAACTTCCATCTCAACACTATCTGGATAAGCTGAAGGGTCCAAATGACTTAATTTGTTTTCATTTTTTTCTTCATTTTCATTTTTAACTTCCAAAGACACCCGGGGCCCCAGCAGGCTGCGCCCGCGGGACCCGGGGCCCCTGCTGCTGAGCGTGGGGTGCCCCCCTGCTGCTGCTGCTGCTGCTGCTGCGGAGGGGTGCGGCGCTGCTGCTGCTGCTGCTGCTGGGGCCGCGGGGGATGCGGGGGGCGGGGCTGCTGCGCCCGCGGGAGGGGCCGCAGGAGATGCGGGGGGGGCTGCTTCTGCTGCTGCGGGAGCTGCTGCTGCTGCTGCAGGGTCTGCTGCTGCTGCCGAACCGCCGCCTGCTGCTGCTGCTGGGGCTGCTGCTGAGGGCGCAGCACCGCCTGCGCTCCCCTCAGGAGGCCCCCCCCCGCCTAGGGTTTTCATTTTGCTTCTGCTTCTTGCGCTCCTGCTGCTCTATGCGCTGCTGCTGCTGCTGCTGCTGTACTTGCTGCTGCTGCTGTGCACTCTCCTGTATATGCTGCTGCTGCGGTGTCTGCTGCTGTATATGCTGCTGCAGCCGCTACTGTATATGCTGTCGCTCCTACTATATATGCTGTTGCTGCCGCAGCTACTGTATATGCCGGGACTGCTGCTGCTGCTACAGTATATGCTGCTGCTGCTGCTGCTCCTCCATGTGCTGCGCGTGCCGCATATGCTGCCGCTGTGTATGGTGCTGCTGTGTATGTTGCTGCTGCATGTGCACCTGCTCTGTATGCCGCTGCTGTATATGGTACTGCTGCTGCTGTGTACGCTGCTGCTGCTGCTGCTGTGTATACTGCTGCTGCTGCAGCATGTGCTGCTGCTGCCGCTGTGGGGCCGCGAGCTAGCACAGGCAGACGCAGCAAGAGTTATGGGAAGCGCAGCAGCAGGTCAGGCAGTAGCGCATGCAGCAGTGCAGGTTCTCCCTGGAACTTTCGGCAAACCCTAAATTCGAAACCCTAAACCCTAAACCCTTGACTTGAGGCGGCTGCGGCGGCAGTTCCTGCAGCAGGGAACGGAATAGAAACCGCAAACCCTTGCAGACAAATGGAGAAGAGACTTTTGAAGGGTTTAGGGTTTAAAATGGAGGCAGAAATAGAGGTAGAGAGGCACTAACTCACCCTGGCGCGCTGCCAGTGCTGCCGCTAGGGCATTCGTTTCCTTCGCTCCCTCGGGTAAAAAGAGATAATTTCAGTTGTAAATGCAACAGAAATATCCCTTTCATTCATTCGGCGCCGGCAAAAACCGAAAACGACGTCCTTGCTGCTGCTGCTGCTGCTGCTGTTGCTGCTGCGTGAGCGGATGCTCTCCTGCTGCTGCACCTTGTCTGCGTTCGCAGGGGGCCCTCATTCCGGCTTTCTCCTCTCCTCAGAGCCTCCTAAATTCTTCAGATTTAATTCATTTGCATTTTTCTCTCTTTTTTTCCGCGAAAAATAAACAAATCCACATTTGTATATCCCGGGTTTCCGTAGGCACAGCGCCGCAGTCGTCAGCGGCGCCCGGGCCCCACCTCAAGCTGAAACGACCCGTTTTTCCTGCCTTTTTGCACCAAATTAAAGTCCAATTCGATATGAATTTGAATTTTGCATCTTTTAGAATTCAAGAACACGTTTTTAAAGGCTCATTTTGCCGGAAAGTGCTGCGAAACCTGGTCTGGCGCCAGCCTGTGCAGCCTGCAGGTCCCACCGCAGCAACACAGCAGCAAGAAAAGACTCCCTTACTTTTCATGTTCCTCTTTATATTCTCTCAGGCCTTTTCCGAAGCTTCGGGGGCCTTAGAAGTCCTTTGCACCAAAGAGTTTGCATGCAGCAGCCGCAGCAGCGCCCGCGGCGCTGCAGTGCTCCCAAGTTTTCGATATTTGTTTTGCTGCTGAAGACACCACGGCCAAACTTTTAGTCCTTTAGAGGCCCCTAAAGCTCCATATGCAAAGACAGTTTCATTGAAACACACAAAAGGCCCTTTGCTGGAGCTCGAAACGCAGCTAAAGTGAAAACTAAATGCAAAATGGACTCCCCAGCCCCCAAGGGGGCCCCCCACTGGGGCCCCCCACTGGGGCCCCCCGGAGGGCCCCCCGGGGGCCTCCCAGCGGCTCTAAATGCCTGCAGCAACAGTGGGGTGCCCCCTTGAGGCCTCGAGCTGCTGCTAGGGACCTTGGGGGGCCCCTAAGTAGGTACACTCTTCTTATTGGGCCCCCCTCAGCCCTCTTGGGGGCCTCCACGGTGCTGCTGGGGGGCCCTTTGGGGGCCCCCGAATGGCCCTAGAGGCTCCTCGGGGCCCCACAGAAGTTCTAGGGGCCCCCATGGGGCCCCTGTTGTAGGTTGAGGGTTTCTTAAAAGCCCGACAAGTGCTTTATAAGGACATGAAGCAGCACTTAGCCTCTTTAGAAACACTTGAGGCGACAACCGGGCTTATTTCAGCTTTTAAATGCTTTAAAACTCACTAAACCCTAAACCCTAATTGCATACAGCAAAGAGGCACTTCAAAGCCTACTCCAAAAGCCTCACTGACACTTCCCGAGAACAAAAATCTCACATTTTAATGTTTAAGGGGAAGAAGGCAAAGCTGCTGCTGCGCTGCTTCAGCTAGGGTTTAGGGTTTAGGGTTTAGGGTTCAGGGTCTGTAAAGTAAGGTCCCGCAACAGAAGTAAGCAATATACCGTAAGAAAGCCTGGGGGGTCCCCAAGAGGAATGAAACCCCAGGAGCTTCTCTGGGGGCCCCTCTGGGGGCCCCCAGGGACGGAAAAACTGCGCCTTTTAGACTTTAATATATATTTGTATTTCCCCAAGTTGTCTGATAATTAATTAATTATGTTTTTTAATTTGTGAAGATGAAAACAAAAGCCTCACCTGCAGGGCTTGGGCTGCGTTTTGAATACGACGGCGCTGAGCTGCAGCTTCCTGAGGAAGTAAAAAATGAAATGAAGTTTAAAATAGATTCAAAAATTAAAAAAGGTGGAATATTTGAATAATTTTTGCAAATTAGAAACATAAACTTGAGTTTTGTCGATTTTTTCTAGTGCAACGCGCACTCCTCATTCAAGTTTTTCAAGTTTATTGCGAAACTGCTTACTTGGCCCTGAGCCCTAAGAGCGGCCGTCTCAGCCGCCAAACGCAAATTGTTTTGAATTTTGAATTCAACTTTTCGGCGAAGTTGTTCTTCTTGGGAGGCGAGATCAGCGGCTTGGCTCCGTTGCTGCTTGCAAGAATCCGAAGTTGCAATTGGAGTCCATTTAGCGGGGAAAGCACGGAAATGCTAATTTTAAATTAAAATTAAAAACAAATCCCACTTTTTCTTTAAAATCCGATTTTAAATTCAACATCAGCTGCTCGCATTCCGCCATGAGCTCCGCCCTGAGATCGGCGCGCGGGGCTGCGGCTGCTGCCTGTTCAGGTTTTACAAAAAAGCCTACTTGCGCCTTTTCCACGCAGTTTCCATCTCCTCCAGTTCTTTTTTTTGCAAGGAAAGCTCAGATTTCAATGCTAATACTTCCATTTCAAGAGCTCTGCGCTCTGTTTCCCTGGTGGCGTTGGCATGAACAAGGCGGATGGCTGCCGCTGCTGCTGCCCGTTGATCTGCACGAATAGCCGCAGTTTCGCGAAGAATTGACCGGCGCTTTTGCTCAAGAACATCTGCTTCTTTTCTTAAGACGCTCAGCTCTTCCAATTTGTAGCTGGTTGTGTTTCGCAGAGCCCGCAGCTGAAGCAGCGACTGCCGAGGCTGCGGAACTTGTGGGCCACTGATTTCTCCCATTATAAAGAGCACAGTGCACAAAAGCAAAAAGCAATTGCCAAAATGATTTGTTTCAACTTTTCAACAAGCTATGAGCATTGAGTCGTGGCATTCAGTCGGAGCTTGCAGCAAAGTCGAGTTCACACCAGACAAGCATGCTTCCGTGTAACTCACTATACACCCCAATAGAGGTTGTCAACAGACAATAAAAACTACCACTTTTAGACAAAATGTTTTGTCCTAAGTTGAATTTGTTTAGTTGAATAGACTGGGTTTGTTCAAAATGGAATTTATTGCGAAAGCCGCAGGTGCCTTCTCCGCTCGCGACCCTGCCTGGCTTCCCGGCGAACGAGACTGTACTCTGCACGTTTTTCATTAAGAATATATTTTGAAATAATTCAAAAGTTTCAATTAGATGATATTGGGGATATAAAGCCCAGCAGCCGTAGAGCCCATTGGTCTTTCAGAAAGGTCCGGCGCTGTCTTGCAGGAACCGCTTCACAAGTCGAGCACGAGTGCAGAATAAGGCATCTTCTTAAGCAAGCATATAAAAGAATACTTTTAATTATTTGTTTTATTTTTCTCGAAAACGAACAGATATAAGAGATCGGGCATGTGCAGCAACCCATGAAGGTCTTGTTCAAGACTGTGCCGCTGGTCTTCTAGGGCGGCTGTCGGTTTTTCGAAGCATCTCGAGCCCTAACACAGCATTTTTCCTTAATTTTATTAAAAATACCTTTTCTAATTAATTAATTATTGAAATTGACCCATTTTTCCTCGAAACTCCGCTGAAACCAGCCCCCAGCCCGGGCTCGGGCCCACGCTGCGATCGCCCGCTCCTGGGCGGCCCCGCCCGAAGGCTCTCCAGGGCCTCACACTGCGAGCCTCTTGCAATTGTTTAGGGATTTTAAAAGAAAAATATTTAAAAATTAATGCATTTTAAAGCACTTCTTGGCTCTGTGCGCAGCCCCAGGGAGGCCTTCGGGGGCAGGTCTGAGCCCACGGTAATCTGCTGCTGTAGGCGCCGGTCTTAGTTTCTTTTTGTCTTCTGTTTGCCCCCAAGTTGCTGCACTTCGGGCCTGTGCTGCTTCTCCTGCTGCCTGGGGCTGTGGGGCGCCACCAGGGGCCCCGGGGGCCCCCCTCCCTTTGCTGCAGTACGGGCTTAGGGGGAGCCATGGGGGACCCCCACCTGCGCTGGCTGGCCGCCACTCTGGCCTTCTGCACTATTCTGCACGGCTGGGTCGTGCAGGGGCCAGTACCCTCTTTGGGGGACTCTCTGGGGCTCCAGCTCGCCGCGGAGCAGTCTACAGGGGCCCCCCAGGGGGCCCGCCTAGGGGCCCCCACGGGGGATTCCCAGGACATGCCCCACGAGGCCCCTCAGGAGGCCCCCAAGGAGGCCCCCCAGGGGTCTCCTCAAGAGGACCCCCAGGGGGCCCCCCAGGGGGACCCCCAGGAGGCCCTCCAAGAGGCTCCCCAGGGGGCCCACCAGGGGCCCCCCCAGGAGGCCTCCGAGGGGACCCCACAGGAGGGGTCCCAGGGGAACCCCCAGGGGGGCCCCCAGGGGGCCCCACAGGCGGGCTCCCAGGGGGCCCCCGACGAGGGCCCTGTGGTGAGACCGAAACAAAAGATCTCTTGGAGGTCAGGGTCCTACACCCTTAGCAGCAGCAGCAGCAGCAGCAGCAGCAGCAGCAAGCGGAAGGGTAGGAGGTCGGTTTTTTCGAGGGGCCGCCACGTGAAAATAAGCAAAATGGCTCAAAAGAAAAGCAGAAAAGAGTCTGCTGCAGCAGCAACTGCAGCAGCAAGAACTAAAGAAGCGGAAGCAACCAAGAGAGAAAAACCGAAAAGAAAAAGAAGACTTGCATCCAGCAGAGGACGCCTTTCTGGAGGAAGAAAAAAAACAAGAGAAGCACCTGCAGCACAAGACAGTGAAGACAGCGAGGCGCCCTCAGCAGCAGCAGCAGGAGCAGCAGCAGCAGGAGCAGCAGCAGCTGAAAGAGAGGCAGCAGCAGCAGGAGCAACAGCAGAAGGAGCAACGGCAGCGGAAGGAGAGGCAGCAGCAGGAGGAGCCGCAGCAGCAGCAGAGGGAACGAGAGCAGAAGGAGGAGGAGCAGCAACAGAAGGCGCAGCGGCAGCGGCAGAAGGAGCAGCAGCAGCAGCATCCGATGAGGGAGAAGCTAAGCAGCAAGGAGCAGCAGCAGCAAAAAGAAGAAAAAGCCTCAAAGGCATCTTAAAGAAACCAAAAAGGAGAAGCTCTAACAGCCGCAATTCTCTGGAACTGAGCTCCAGCAGCGGCAACGAAGACGCTGCTGCTGCTGCCGCAGCAGCAGCAGCAGCAGCGGGAGACGAGAAAGGCAGCAAAAGGAAAGGCCGCAGCCTCTTCAAGAGAAGAAAAAATAAAAATAAAAAAGATTCCGACAAGTCCCCAGCCCCCCGCAGGGGCCGCGGGAGGCTGGGGGCCTTCAAAGGCCCCCGGGGGGCCCCCACTGCAGCAAATGGGGAAAAGGGGAATTGGCCTTCTTTGCTGGAGCAGCCGAAGCTGCTGTCGGAGGCGCAGCTAAACCCTGAAACGGACTTTCCCCTGCTGCTGCAGCTGCAGCACAGAGGGGGGCCCCCCTTGGGGGCCCTCCCCACAGGCTGCATGCCCACGCAGGTGACCCGGGGCTTCGAGGCCTACATGCAGCTGCTGCCAGCTTTTGGGGCTGGCTGCAGGCTGCGCATGCAGCAGCAGCAGCAGCAGCAAGGGGGAGCGCACGGGCAGGGGGAGCAGCAGGAGCAGCAGGAACCCCATCGGCAACAGGTAGAAGTGGAGCACCACCATCGCGAGGAGCAGCAGCAGGAACAACAGCAGCAAGGCCAACAGCAGCAGGACCAGCAGCAGCAGCACGAGGAAGACCGGCAGCAAGAGCAGACGCAGCAGCAGCAAGAGCAGACGCAGCAGCAGCAAGATCAGCAGCAGCAGCCGCATCACCAACACCAGGAGCAGCAGCACCACGAGCAGCAGCACCCCGAGAAGCAACACCACGAGCAGCAGCACCCCGAGCAGCAGCACCGCGAGCAGCAGCACCACGAGCAGCAGCACCACGAGCAGCAGCAGCACCATCAGCAGCAACAGCAGCAGGAACACCAGCAGCACCAGGAGCGCGAGGAGCACCCGCCGGAACAGCACGAGCAGCAGCAGCAGGAACAGCAGCAGCAACAGGGGCAGCAGCACCACCACGAGCCCCATCGGCAGCAGCAGCAGCAACACTCTAACCGCCAACAGCAACAGCACCACCACAGCGAGCAGCAGCAGCACCATCAACAGCAGCACCACCGTCACGAAGAGCAGCAGCAGCAGCATCAGCAGCAGCACCACCACCATCAGCAGCAGCAGCATCACCAACAGCAGCAGCTCAGCCATCACCATAAGCAGCAGCAGCAAGACACCGCACTCTGATGCTGCAGCCCGTCTGGGGGCCCCCAAGGGTTTCGGGGGCCCCCTTTATGTCCATTATTATTTAATCAAATGTGTTAAATATGTTTAAAATAATCCAAAGACATTAAGTGCAACTGAATTCACTAAGAAGCATTTAAAATGATTAATTTGTTTGATTGTCCCTGCGCGTTTCCGGCAGTGACCCTAACCCTAAACCCTAAACCCTAAGTTCTAAACCCTAGCCCCCTTAAGCTTGGCAATAAGCACTGGCGGCCCCGGATCCTACGCCCTACAAAGAACACCGCGGGCCAGAGCCCCGGTGTCCATCGCGCAAACCCTAAACCCTAAACCCTAAACCCTAGAGGATCCTAAGGCCGCCGCCGTCGCGAAGTATCTGCACCAGATATTCAATAAAACTTGGTGCAGCTCAAAGCCGCCAGCAGACATTACCTCAAACCACCATCTGCAAGGAATTAGGGGGCCCCCCACCAATACCCAAGGAAAGGGGGCCCCCCACCTATACCCAAG